>NC_061122.1:107946677-108078978 GCF_002878395.1 Capsicum annuum | reverse complement strand
GATCATCTTTTACAATTTACGTTGATTCTCATACGATCACATGACTTTTTTAACCTCATTTGATTGCATAAAATTTAATTATTCATTATTTTATTAATTAATTATTAATTTTTTCCTAATATGCTACTAAGGGCAATAAACTAATATGGTATATTATTGACAAGGCTTTGCGCCTATGATTTACACTGGACATAATCAATGAACCTCTACAAACCATGATAGTTACTGAATTGGTGACGCAATGCAACATATAACAGTAAAATTGTTTGTCGTCATTGTAAATATATGATTTATTCAATCGATCATGCGTTCAGTCTAAAAATTATAGAGATCAACTTCTATAATATTTGTCATGACCTCTATAAATTAGGACAATAGCTAAACCGGTAACACAATGTAAGCAACTGTTTAATGTAACAAGACAATGGAATAACATAACATAATTTCATCAGTAAAATTCATCATTGACATGCCAAATATATTTAATTCAATAATCCATAAAACAAAATCATTAAAAAAAACAACATTAAGAGAATTGTCTATTCCAAGCGACCGAACTACATGTTATCATCACTGAGTTCCTTAACAATGCCCATCACATACACTTTATTTTCCTCATGTTTTTTGTCCTCTTCTTCTACTTCTTTCTTCTCCTTTTGTTTCTTTTCTTCTTCTAATTTCTTCTCTTCTTCAAAATTTTTTTCCTTTTATTCAGCCACTCCTTCTTCATCAACATGCTTCTTGTGTTCTCTTCTTCTTCTATTTTCCCCTTATTTTCTGCTTTTTCTTCAATTGTCCTCTCCTCATCTTTTTCTTCTTCTTCTTCTTTCATATCTTCTTCATCTGCTACCTTTTCCTCTTCTATTTCTTTTTTTTTCTTCTCTTCTTTAGCTTTTTCATCTGTTGCAGTAATGTCAGTCACTATGACTACAAGTTCTTTAAGGTTTAATTGATGCCGGCTATGAGGGGGACTGTCGAGGTGCACAACTTTTTTTTTTGAAAGGATTACAAAAATTATGCAAGAAAATTAAATCGAAAGCAGAAAAAATAAATTAGTTTACCTTTATCTTAATGCTTCTTCTTATTCTTCTCGATTCTCCTCAACCTCTCATCTTTAACAAAAGAAGAAATATCCAAAACACTTTTCTCAAGCACAGCCACATGCTCACGTAGGTCATCATCATTAGAATTGTTGGGTGTAGGCCGCATTTCTCAAGAACATAATTGTGACCACCCAAATCTTAGTCTTCATCCGCGACATCCGCAGATGAAGTTAGGGTAGTCACGCCTTTTAGCTATACCTTTAAGGTATCGATGGACGTATCTTTAACTTCATCCGTGTATGGCTTAAATGTTTTTATGTATCTCCGCTCCATGTCACGAATGATAGGGGTGAGGTAAGGGTGCACAATCTATAAAAAAAAATATAAATTACACGACATTCACTAATATAATAATATTATTATCATATTATAATAAGTATAATTTGACGTTAGATTTGTTTCCTTTGTACTTAAATGGGTCACCTTCCATTATGTTGTCATACTTTAATGAGTGCCATCTAAGAAATTAGGGAATAGGCAAAGGAGTATCCAATGATTTACCGGCGTACCTTCCCAGATGAGGAAAGGCCTCATATATCTAAACCTGCAATCAATAAAAGCATAAGTAAATCTACGGGGTCTATGTACTATTACATAAATAGGTAACAGTCTATAATAAATCAATAAGATGGTAGATTATAAGTACCATAAATGCCCAGGGAAAGCCAGATAACGCATATGATGCATTATTCCCCTTCACAAATGCTTCTTTCTGCTTGGTCAAATCAATCTTCTTTTTCAAATAGCCCAATATCATCCCAAATGACTCTTTTCCCCATGGATACCCCCTAAAGAAATCTAAATCATACGCCATCTTTATGTGTTCTGAATCCACCTTCTTTGATGGGTCCTTTCCCAGCAACATTGAGTGTACGAACAAAACCAAAGAGTACTTCAACTTTTGTTGATTAGTCTACCATTACCTTTGATCAAGCTAACCAACCTTAAGGCAATAATACTCTTGTTCTTCTTCACCTTAAAATAAAATTTTTCACTATTTTGTAGGACTTTGTTCATTTTTAATTCATAGGGATATGATGAACAATTCAACCCCATAATCAGAGTAAATTCTTTTAAGCCAAAACAAACTGACATACCATTCACACAGAACCAAATTTCATGTAGTTTTTAATTGTTTTTAATACATCTCAACAACATATAATAGGCCATCTGTCTATTAAACTTAAAATGTTCTTGCATATCCCTCAAGTGTCCGAAACAAGTCTTCTAGAAATCAGCATACAATGTTTGTTCAACAAAAATCCTTCTAAACTCTCGATAGACAGTCATTCTTGCTCTTACAAAATATTATGGGAAAAGAACCTATCTTATACATCCAAGTTAATGGGATGTATGACTCAATGGAGATATCTCTCGCACAAATTAGCAAGGATAGGGGATCATCCTCATCACCGTCTCTACTATCCATCTAATCCTCATCTTCACCGCTATAACTTTCACTTTCTTCTTTGTTTTCCCCTTCTCTTTTCCCTTCACTATCCTCAATATTATCACTCTCATGTGCCCTACTTTCGTCATATTCAAACATATCGGCAAGGATTTTGTTTTTCAGTTTCTTACTCCGATTCATTGGCTACAACCTTTTTTCTCTTTGAAGTTTTGGAAACTTCTTCGGTTTTTTACTTTCTACTGCTAGAAGCAGTGGAAGTAGACCTTTTAACTGCTCTATGCACTCTTACCATTTATGATCTACAACCAAAAATGAATCTGTAGTGGTCGATTTATCGACCACTAGTCATTAATAAAAATTAAAAAATATGGTAAATATAAATCTGTAGTGGTCGATTTATTAACCACTAGTCTATTAAGAAAAATGGGAAACCCCCTTGAATTAAACATGCAAATCAAGTTCCAACTTCTCAATATATTGGCAGTGCAATTCACAACAACAAGAACACCATTAAAATGGGTCCAATTCAGTACAAAAAATTCAAAATCAATATGCAATATAAATACAAATTTTTTTAGTCATTATCCAAAGCAAAACATGATTAAACATGCGGGATCGACAATGTTAACTGAAAAACTCAAATTTTGACTAAAAGAATCCCAACACAAAGAAGAAACAAAAAAATGTACTATAATGGATCTAAATTAATCGGGGAGGAAGATTAAACTTTCCTGAGCAAGAGAAACTGAAAAATTTTGACTTGGGAAGCAAAAGTCGTACCAAACTTTTTTTCAAAAAATATCAAGAAAAATCTAGAGAAGAAGAGGATTTGAGGAGAAAAAAAGTTTTTGAATTTATTAAATAATTTTAATAAATGTTTGAAAACTTAATAAATATAAAAAGGGACCGTATTATTTTTTTTATAAAGTTATATTCTCCAAATTAAGTTTTTAAAGTGAGCTGTTGGAAATTTTCAACAGACAGTTGCATTTGTTGCAACAGATGATGGAGTTGTTGGAAGTTTTCAAATTGATATTGAGATATCTGTTGCAACAGATTACCTATCTAATTTGATTATCAAATAGATATTTGCATCTGTTGTGACAGATGACTGAGTTGTTGGAAAATTTCAAACAGATATTGATATTTGTTGCAACAGATGAAATATCTATTTGTTTTTTTTAAATTTTAATACTACTAAGGCGGTAAAAAATATTTCTTCGATAACTCAAAAATCTTCTCCTTAATATGTCTTATCTTGTCTTTTCAATGTCACCCGTCTTCCTCGAGCCCCTTAAGTTATTAATGAATATTTAAACCCATGTCTAGAATTATCTCTCCTTTAGTCCTAAAGTTATTCATCTCTTTTTTCTTTTTTCTCTCCTCTTTAGGGTTATCACAGTCCTCTCCTATTTTTCTCTCCTTTCTGTCCTCTTTCTTATAAGGATCCTTTCGGATATCAACTAATCTATATCTTTTCTCGAATGAAATTGTTATTTCGATTCCCTTGCTTTTGACATTACAGGTATGGTTCACTGTTGCCCTTTTATTCTCATCTTCTTCTTTGTAAGTTATTTAAATCAGTTATTTACATCTGTTTTTTAATTTAATTACCCTTTACCCATATCATATTTATTTAAACAACTTGAAGGAAATATTTCTTTTAAGTCTTGAATGAACAACCCGTTGTAATTATTAAAATATGCAAACAAAGTCATCTTTTTGGAGAAGTTTAAAGGCCTTGTTGTAATGAATTTTTTTATTTCTTTTGCATATAGTTTGTTTGTTTCTTTATTGTTGATGGTTGTATTGATGTTGTTGATGGGGTTGGTGTTGTTAGAACTTGTGGTGTGTTGTTGTTTATGGTGTTGAAACAAATGATGTTTTTTCTTTATTGTTGATGTTGTTTCTTTGTTTTTGTTTGTTGTTGATGTTGTTGTTGATTGTTGGAACAAATAAAACCACTACCAAGATTGGTTTGATATATTCCAATAGTGTATACATATGTTGTAATAGACACCACATCTGTTGTAATAACTTATCCATCTGTTATAATAGATTTATAATTTTTTGAACAAATAGGAAGCTGGTACAATAGATGTGGAGCCTGTTGTAACAGATTGGTAATCTATTGCAACAGATGGATAATGTTCTTTTCTGTTCTCCTCTTCTTTAACAAGAATTATTTCTATCTTATTTGAAGATATAAGAAAATGAATGTTGATCAACTTTTGTCTGACCAACACAAGAGGCTACAGTAAAGATAGGTTCGGGGGAATAACCTGCTTGAAGATGGAACCACTTCATATATGGGAGGTATGTATTACTGATAATGTTATCGTGAAGACACACATAGAGTACACTAATTTTGTGAGTGTTATTTTTCACAAAATAGGCATTGCTAATTCAAACAAGATATCTGCAATTTTACAGTTAAGTTTTATAGGTTTGAACTGATAAGGCTGAAGGACCATAAATATAGTTTTGATACACTATTAAGATTTAATGACGATTGTTACTCGTGTATATGTGTAAAGCTTTGTGAAGTGATCAAGTTTTGGTGGCATTGTAAAAATATTCGATAGTGATTGGACTAACTTTTAGGGTGCATTAGACTCAGAGATAGTCTTCGAAGCCTCCCACTACTTCAAATAAGAATGGAAATCAATATATTTATTAATCTATCCTAAATTTATTTGGTTGGGTTGTTCAGAGTGATGATTATACAAAAGAAAGAGCCATAGGAGAATACGTGCAATGGAAAGAGGGTGTTGATGAAAGCCTATATCATCTTAAGAGATAATTGAAGAGGAAAACATAGGGTAGCAAGGAACTTCTAGCGAATCTGACTGATGTAGCTAAATTAGAAAATGAAAAATTTGAATCAAGTGAAAATATGAAAGTATATCCAGTACTAAAAATCCATCTGTTGTCTCTCTAATAGAAAATTAGTGCAGCTGGGCACTTTACTGGGGAGCTAAGACTAGGTAGCGTGGTCGGAATGATCACCTATATAGAAGATAGCAGAGCACAAAAAAAGCAGCTTTGCGAGCACTAAGTGTTGAAATAATGTACCATAAGTAAATACAACTTGTCCCAAGAACGGTTGCATTTAAAATAAGCAATCTAAGCGAAGACGGCAATTTCTGAATTTTAAATTGCATCCCATGCCTTCTTGTTTGTGGTATAGATTCGGTCTACTTCTATAGACCTGATTGGAACCATAAATAAAATTGAGTATCATTACTTCCTTAGAAATATGGATATAATTGATTGTGTTTTCTTTCCTTAGCATACTTTCAACATATCTTGGAGAAGGTCAGATGTTTGTTGTAGTATGTGAATCCCGATAATTTTCAAGCTTTCCTCCAGGTAGCTGATTTGGTATTCAATCTTTTCATTTTCATTTTTGAGGTCAGTATAGAGTCTTTTGTTTCTTGTGAGTTGGTCAATAAGGGAGGAACACTTTCTTCGAAGCTGTGGCATTGTAAAAGGCCTTCAAAAGGCTTCCAAAAGCCTTTTTCAGAATGCTTAAATGATACATGGAGGGTCGCTATGTTTGTTTTAGGTCAACATCTTGATGCACACTCAAGCATGGTCCCAACAGTTGAACATCTTACTTTCTCGAGAGTTGTTCAATACAGTTTATTCTACCAACCTTCAAAAGATAGCCTAAAGGATAGCCTATCAAATCCTTTAAAGGTTGGTAGAACGAGATGCATTGAATAGTACTCGAGAAAGTTAGTTGTCTAACTATTGGGACAACTGCTTGTGTTTTCATCAATACATTGACCTAAAACAAACATAGCGACCCTCCATGTATCATTTAAGCTTTCTAAAGAAAGTGTTCTGGAAGCCTTCTGAAGGCCTTTTATAATGCCACAGCTTTGAAAAAAGTATTACTCCCAGATTGATCATCTCACAAAAGACCAAGAACTCTATACTGACCTCAAAGATGGTAATGAAAAGATTGAATACCAAATTAGCAATCTAGAGGCAAGCTTGAAAATTTTTGGGATTCACATACTACATCAAGTATTTGATCTTCTCCAAGATATATTGAAAGCATGCTAAGGCAAGAAAATACAATCAATTATATCTATATTGCTAAGGAAGTAATGATACTCAATATTGGTTATAGTTCCGATCAGGTCAATAGCAGTGGACCGAATTGGAACCATAAACAAGAAGGGATGAGATGCAATTTAAAATTCAAAAATAATTGCCTTCACTTAGATTGCTTATTTTAAATGCAGTTGTTCTTGGGCCAAGTTTTCTTTACTTACGGTACATCATTTCAACCCTCGGTACCCGCAAACCTATTTTCTTTGTGTACTGCAATTTTCTATGTAAGTGATCATCCCAACCATGCTACCTAGACGTAGCTCCCCAGCAAAGTGCCCAGCTGCACTAATTTTCTTTCAGAGATACAATAGAGGGATTTTTAGTACTGGATACAATTCCATATTTGAACTAGATTCAGATTTCTCGTGTTCTAATTCAGCTACATTGGCCAGATTCGCTAGAAGTTCCTTGCAACCCTATGTTTTCCTCTTTAATTATCTCTTAAATGATATAGGTTTTCATCAACCCCCCCTTCCCTCGCAATTATTCTCCTATGACTCCTTCTGTCGTATAGTCATTTTCTCTAACAACCCTTCCATATGAATTTGGACGAGGGGAATTTTATTGGTATTCCGTTCTTATTTGATGTTGTGTGATGGTTCGAAGGCCTTCTCAAAGTTCAATGCACACTTAAAGTTAAGTCCAATTTCTATTAGATATCTACAATGAAACCAACTATTGATCCCTTTTCAAAACTTGAGACACATAAACATGAGCAACAACCATCATTAATTCATAACAAGGTATCAACACTATCTTTATGGGGCCTTCGGCCCCGTCAATTCAAACCTCTCAAACTAAATTGTACAATGCATGATCTTGTTTGAATAATTAATGCCTAATTGGTTAAAAACCACATTAAAAAAATCATTGTACTTTATGTGTGTTGTCCTAACGACCTTTTCAGTAATACATTACTCCCACACATGAAAGTGGATCCATCCATCTGCACACACCTTATTCTTTCTAGCCCATCTATGGCTTGATTTGAATAAATAGATGACTAACATGTTGCAATAGATGACACATCTGTTAAAATTATCAAATAACTATAGACATCTGTTACGACAGATCATCAATCTGTTACAACTTATGACTTATCTGTTAGTAAAATCAAATAGATTATTCCATCTGTTGCAACAAATCATTAATATGTTGTTAATTTTCAAATAGATATAATATATTTTGCAACAAATTATCCATCTGTTAGATTTATTGTAAAGCAATTTTCTTTTCATTTCGAAATACAATAAAAGATAAAATGTCGTAGTTAGATCAGTTTTTTAATTTACATATTCAAAAGGTCACCAGTTTCATTTAATTAAGGGATGCAGTTATACATAACTCCACTTCTAGATATGGCTGATCCAGATTAGAACAAGGAGATTTTGCGGGACTCTTTTCGGGAATTTGAAAGGTAGATTCATGAACGAGGAGAGCAAGGCTAAGGAGGGCCCTACTGTTGCCGGATGATGAAGGGCCAGTTGAAAATAGTGATGATGATGATTATAATAAAAATAATAATAATAATAATAATAATAATAATAATAGTAATAGTACTAATGATAATAATTAGGTTCTGTTTTTTCTTTTATTATATCGAATCTACCCAATAATATGCTTTTTTATTGTATATATTTGTATATAATGGATTCAAAAATCTATGTTTGGTCGACTTTGGATTTATAATTATTTTTTAATATCTACTTTTCATTTTGTCTATTCCTTATTCTCAATATGTCAACAGTTAGAGGTAGGGATTGAGCATTTGTGACTACGGATGAAACATATATTGCAACAGATGGTTAATATATTGCGACAGATGGATCATATGTTGCAATAGAAAGTTATTAATAAAAAAGGATTATTATTGTTATTGAGGGTGAAAGTCATGCTTTTCAATTATTTAATATGAAAAATGATTCGTAAATAAATAATAAGGAAATAAATTATAAACACAATTAATAACCGTAAAAGAATGGTTATTTAATTTTAATAAATGATCATGACTTTTCACCATTTTTGTTTTAAAATTATTTATTTATTATATAATAAAAAAGTTACAAGATTGGATTAAGGAGTATGATGATTGTTAAAAAAAGGTGAACAATTGTGACTTTTTGTAGAACTCACCAGCTTGATATAATTAAGTCATTTCTTTTCACATCTCATGAGTCTATCGTGTCAAAACTACTAATGCTGACGAATACTTTGCCCTGACTAGCCTTTTTACTGCAAATTTAAAAGACGTTTTCTTTCACTCATATAACTATCTGGTTTAGTTCATCAACTCAAATGCTGAAGAAAAATTAAAATATATATAGTCAATGAAATCTTTTTATCCTTATTTCTAGAGTTTCTAGAAAGAAGGGACAGCCGTTTTTGGTTTCTCATTTCGTATCTTGAAGAAAGAGTAGTCTTAAGTAATGAGAAAATAATACGAAAATAAATGATAAACACAATTTATAACCTTAAAAGAATGGTTATTTAATTTTAATAACTGATCGTGACTTTTTACCATTTTTGTTTTTAAATCTATGTTTTAATATTATTTATTTAATAAAAAATTCACAACATTGGATTAATTAAGTTATATGATGATTATTATAGAAAAAGTGAACAGTCGTGACTTTTTATCTAAACACACTCACTAATGTTGATGCATCAAATTTCCCATCTGTTGCGACTAATGAATTAGCTGTTAGAAAAAATCAAAAAGCTCCTAAAATAGATGGTCGATTTGTTACAACAGATGATATATCTGTGGCAACAGATGAGTTATATGATGCAACAGATATACAATTTGTTGCTACAACTCAAAAAAACAATGGTTATTATTTTATTAAAGAAATGATTATTGAAAAGGTATCTTTGATTTTTAAATTGAGAAAAAAGTTATTTAAATTTTAGAACTAATTAATAATAATAAGCTGAAAAGTCATGACTTGTCACAATAATAGAAAACTCACCAGCTTGATTTAATTAAGTCATTTTTTCATAGAAAATAATAAGAAAATAAATGATAAACACAATTTATAACTGTTAAAAAAATGTTATTTAATTTGAATAATTGACGTTAATATTAAATAGGCAACAAGTAGTGACTTTCCAACATTTTTTCTTTTGAATCTATTTTTTTAATTTATATAATAAAAAAGTCACCAAATTTAGATTAATGATATGATAATTATTAAAAAAAAATATAGATTATATGTTGCAATAGATAGATTATCTGATGCAGCAGGTTGTCTATTTATTGCAACAGATGATATATCCATTGTCACGGATGAGTTATCTGATGCAACAAATATAGAATCTATGGTCACAATTCAATAAAAATGGTTCTTCGAAAGAACAAATTAATAATAATAAGTTGAAAAGTCACGACTTATCACAATATTCCTTAATTTAATTAAATCATAACTTTTCACAGTAATAAAAAATGTAATTAATAAATGGAGGTGAACAGTTGCAACCTTTTGCCTAACTCATTCAAATTCAATTCTCTATAAATAGGTCCTTCCTTACTCAATCGTTCATTCTACTACACTCTATTTATTTATTTCATCTTGTCTTTCATATTACACCTTCCATCACTTTCTCTTCCCCAACTCAAGTAAGTTTTTTTTCTTGATGTGTGTAAATATACCCTATTTGTAGTATACGTTGTATTACATTCATATTTTTTTCTTTACTTTTTTTTTAGGTTTTTTGTTAATTCATGTGTGTTCTATATATGGCAGATCTAGTATGGGACGTTCCTTTTCTGCAAGACGTCGTGAATGAACTTCAAATGCAGGTTTGTAACCTGCAGTAGGAGTTAGGAGCAGTGAGAGCAAGGATGCTTGTAACTCCCCAAAATCTAATTTTCGGGATGCCACATGGTGACTCAAACTACAAGTAGTCCTGATCTAACCCTGGCTGCTTTTCTACTAAATTTGAATCTCATAACAGGGGAAATGTGAATATGAAAACATAAAAAATGCGAAAATCTTATCTGAAACATACTAATCTCTCAAGTCTTGGTAAAACAATACTGAAAAATCTGAATACTGAATCAAAAGTCTAAAACTAAATCTAGTAGTCCAACAAGACTCTACTGACTGAGTCTAGAGAGTCACTGGGATAGGCCCCAGCTGACTCAAACTATCTGAAATGAATAATAAAACATCTACTAATAAATTGGAAATCTGAATAGAAAAGTCCCTGAACTATGAAGACTCACCAACTGTACGGACGTAGATGAGATGCTCGAAAATCACTCACGCTGCTGAGACTAAGCACCTGAACCTATATTATAAGACAATGTAGCACATAGACGTATGTGTGGATCAGTACGTTGATGATGTACTGAGTATATGTTGGTGAATGCAATAAGTAAGCAATATCATCATAATTTATAAAATCATGCATGCTAAATGTAAATGACTCACATAGTCATGAGTAATCTGAAATCTGAAGATCATAAATCATGAATAGTAAAGCCCATAATATAATTCTTGTGAGCCATTACACTTCATTCTAAAATTTGTATTCTGTGCTTATTTTTAAATCATATAGGCTAAGTGAAATCTGAAAACTCTTTCTGCATGGAAAAATACTTTATATAAAGGGAATTCTTTCAAAGCTTTTCTTTACTTGTACGGAGGTTCTTCTGACCAACATAAACAATGTGAGCATTCATGGAGTCCAACGTTCTTATCCCCCTAAGGCAGAATCCTCACGTTGGGAAGAGAATTCATACTCTTGACAGGGAGTATAACCTATCTAAGTGATCACATAGTGGGAAAATCTAATTTCTATGTTGGCACACAGTTCTGGGGTATGAAATTGTGGTAACGTACCCATCTCGGTTCTAAATACTACTCCCATTAAATCTGTAAGCTCATTCTGATGGAAATCCACTATTAAAATAATCTAATGGTTTATAATAAAACTAACCATATATCTGTAAAGCTAAATCTATAATCTGTATCTGTAAAATGGATTTCATATCTATTTTGAGACCAAAAGGTCAAATCTTTATCAATAATCTAAAAAGAATCTAGTCATATGGTGCCTATAGCACAACAATTCTTGCAATCGCAATCCTTAATTAGGGATTAATGACCCATGTATCAATCTCACATTAAAACATCAAAATGATCGTGCTTGATGATGTAAACATTGATAATTCAATTAAAAATCTGAAAATTTTTGCAATATGCATGAAAATATAAACATAATTATGTAATTCAACTTCTAAATCATTGAAAATCTCATAAGCTTGTAAATAACATTAATGGGTGTAAATCCTAACTTCAATTTCATAGAAAATCATATAAAATTCAGTAAATTCTTAATTAAAATAAGTTTTGGGTACAAGGATGAAATGAGTATCCTTGTTCATAACCCCAGATACCACAATAGATGAACTAGATGCTAAAACTTGAATCTTAGATCTCTATTGATGCTTTGAAGATGAATTATTAGAGTTCTTATACTGGGAATCCTTAATCTTGAATTTCTATGGAGAATTAATGGAAGAATTAGGTTTCTTAGAGAAGGAGCTTTGATGATCTAGGGTTTTGTTTTGAGAGAAAAGTGATGAAATAAGCATAAAGTGCTTTGGTATATGCTTAATGATATGTTTTGGATGGATTGAGGCCCTGGGAATTGACCAAAATGCCCTTATTAAACTTTAAATCTAAATTGGAAATCAACCAAAAATCCTGATTTACTGGGCCACCGCAACATGCCACTATCGTGGTGGCTCTCTAAAAAGGACGAGCGGGAACTGGGCGTTCACTGTGATGTGCCATAATCGCGGTACCCCTTGGATTGCTATTTTCGCCCTTGGTACGATGCGCCAGAATCTCGGAATCTCACTGGAATAGGACAATTGGGAAAATGAGCTTCTCCGTAGCATGGGGCTATTGCGGAGGGCCACTAGAATTTGACAATTTCAGATTTCGCCTTCTCCGCGACGCGCTAAGTGCCCAAGTGGCACACTGTCAACTTAAAAATGCCATAACTCCTTCACCGAGTGTAGGATTTAGGCGAATCTTATATTGTTGGAAAGCTTATTAAATTTCACATTTAATGGAAGGTCTAAATCTAGAAAATTCCACATGAAACAATTATTCTTTATTTTGGAAGCTATCCCTTAACATTCTAGGGACGGATTTTAGCTAGAAAAGGTACGGAGTATTACAATATATCCCCCTTGGAAACATGCGTCCTCGAATATGGCTAGATAAGATGAGAATACTAAGGAATCTAAGGCTATAAGCTATCATTACCATGCATAACTGAAATAAATTGAACAACTAAATCTAAATTATTCTTAGCTTTTAAGCAATTCTGTGAGCACATGAACTTACATGAGGACTACTATATAGCTTAATATATGATTAGAAAAGAACTGAATCAAGAAAGAGTATTACCTTCGGCTAAATTTGAGTTTGTGGAGAAAAGGTGAGGGTACTTGGCTCGCATATCTGCTTCTGCGTCTTAAGTGGCACCCTCAACAGACAGATTCCACCAAAGAACTTTGACCAAGGGAACTCTTTGTTCCTTAGTCTACGGATCTGACGATCTAAAATCTCAACTGGAATCTCTTCGTATGAAAGGTCATTCTGAATATCTAAGCTTTCTAAAAGAACTACAATAGTGGAGTCACCGATGCACTTCTTAAGTATAGAGACGTGGAATACAGAATGAATGGCTAACAAGCCTACGAGAAAATCAAGCTCATAAGCTACTCTCCCAACATAACTCAGAATTTTATAAGGGCCAATATATTAGGGACTAAGCTTTCCCTTTTTGCCAAATCTCTTCACTCCTTTCATGGGTGAAATTTTCAAATACACTAAATCACCAACCTAAAACTCGAGGTCCCTTCTTCTCACGTCTGCATATGATTTATGATGACTCTGGGCTAGTTTCAATCTTTCTCTAATCAACTTAACTTTCTCCATAGCTTCAAACAGTGCATTGGGCCCAAGAAAAGTAGCCTCACCCACTTCTAACCAACCTATGGGTGATCTATATCTCCTCCTATAGAGAGCATCAAACGGGGCCATCTGAACGCTAGAATGATAACTATTATTATAAGCGAACTTAATAAACGGTTAATGCTCATCTTATCTACCTTTGAAATAAAAAGCATATGCCCTCAACATATCTTCTAAAATTTGGATGGTCCTCTCTACTTGACCATCTGTCTAAGGGTGGAAGGATAAACTAAGGTGGACTTGGGTACCAAGATCCTTCTGGAAGGCTCTCCAAAACTGAGAGGTGAACTGAGTACCCCTATCTAAATTAATGGACAAGGGAACTTCATGCAGTCTGACTAACTCTTTGATGTATAGCTTAGCATAATCTTTAGTTGTGTAGGACGTATAAACTGGAAAGAAACATGCTGGCTTAGTCAATCTATCTACAATAACCCAAACCAAATCATGATGACGACGCGAATGGGGTAAACTACTCACAAAATCCATATTTACCTCTTCTTACTTCTAAGTTGGAACACCAAACTCTTGTAACGTACCACCAGGTGTTTGGTGCTCCACCTTAACCTGTTGACAAGTTGCACATTTAGCTATGAACTCCACTATGTCTCTCTTCATACCACTCCACCAATAGATTTTTCGCAAGTCGTGGTTTATCTTGGTAGCACCTGGATGAATAAAATAACGAGCACCATATGCTTTAGCCATAATCCATTATCTCAACTCATCAACATATGGTACACACAATCTACTTTGGTATCTCAACACACCATCTTCCCCTTGGGAGAAAACCTCGACCATTTGGTCTTTAACCGACTCCTTGAGTTTGACCAAACTAGGATCCTTATCTTGTTTCTCCTTCACTTCTGAAACTAGGGAAGATTCAAAACTAATCTGAACCCAAACATTCCCTTCAGCTGAGTCAACCAACCTAACACCCAATCTATTCAAACAAAGAGTTCTTGAGCTAAATCTTTCTTATCATTCTCCACATGAGCAACACTGCCCATAGATAATCTACTAAGGGCATTGGCCTGGCGCGGATGATACAACACACTCATATCAAAATCCTTCAACAGTTCTAACTATCTCCTCTGACGAAGATTTAACTCCCTCTAGGTAATCATATACTGCAAGCTTTTGTGGTCCGTGAACACATCAAGATGTACACTATACAAATAGTTTATCCATCTTTTCAAAGCAAACACCATAGCAGCTAACTCAAGATCATGGGTTGGGTAATTCTTTTCCTTAGGCTTCAACTGTCTAGAGGCATCGGCTATGACCTTACCTCTATGCATTAACACCTAACCCAAACTAACTCTATAGGCATCATAATACACCATAAAACCATCTTTACTATCGGGTAATGCTAGAACTGGGGATAAAGTGAGTCGATTCTTCAATTCCTAAAAACTCTGCTCGCAGAAATCTGATCATGGGAACTTAACTTTCTTTTGGGTCAATCTACATATAGGAGATGCAATAGATGAGAAATATTGAACAAAACGGCGGTAATAACTAGCTAGACCTATGAAACTTCTAATGTCTAATGGAGAGATAGGTCTAGGACAATTTCTTACAGCTTCTGTCTTTTGGGGATCAACTTTAATACCATCGGTGTAAACAATATGACCGAGAAAGGCTACTGATCTTACCTAAAATTCATACTTGTTGAATTTAGTGAACAATTGATGATCCATAAGAGTTTCAAGACAATTCTAAGATGGTCTACATATTGATCCTCACTACGGGAGTACACAAGGATATCATCTGAGAATACTATGACAAAAATGTCTAAATACTGTTTGAACACCTGATTTATGAGGTCTATGAAAGCTGCTGGGGCATTGGTACCCCGAAAGACATGACTAGAAACTCAAAATAATCGTAAAGAGTTTTGAAACCTGTCTTTAGGATATCACATTCCCTCACTTTAAGTTGATGATAGCCAGATCTAAGGTCTATCTTGGAGAAATAACTTCTACCTTGGAGTTGATCAAATAGGTCATCAATTCTAGGAAGGGGGTATTTGTTCTTGACTGTGACCTTATTTAGCTGATGATAGTCAATGCACATTCATAAAGAACCATCTTACTATTTCATAAAAAGGATGGGAGCGCCCCATGGAGAAACACTAGGCCTTATGAAACCTTTATCTGAAAGATCTTTGAGTTGCTCTTTCAACTCCTTAAGCTCTGCGGGAGACATACGATAAGGAGGGATAGAAATAGGATGAGTATCTGGGAGAAGGTCAATATCAAATTCTCTCTCTCTATCAGGAGATACCCCTGGGAGATCTTCTAAAAAAACATCAGGAAACTCGTTAACCACTTGGACAGACTGAATTGTTAGAGTCTCAGACTTGGTATCCTTGACTCAAACAAGATGATAAATGCAACCTTTTGCTATCAACTTTCTGGATTTAAGGTAAGATATGAAATGACTCTTGGGAGACACTGAATTAACTAACCACTCAAAGACTGGCTCATCTGGAAACTGAAACTTCACCACTCGGGTGCGACAATCTATAGGAGCATAACAGGAATGGAGCCAATCTATACCAAGAATAAGATCAAAATCAACCATATCTAACTCTATCAAGTCTTCTAATATTACTTTATGAAGGACAATGATAGGACACTTTTTATAGATTTTCTTAGCAATAATGGGCTCACCTACTGGAGCAGAAACCAAGAAGGGCTCAGGGATCTTTATAGAATTTATCTCAAAATTTACTGTAACTAATGAGGTCACATAAGAGAAACTCAACCCAGGGTCTAACAACACATAAACATAAAAATTAAAGACATAAAGCATACCAATAACAATAATTGGTGAATCCTCCTGCTCCTAATGGATGGTAAAGCATAAAACCGATTCTGGTGCTGACTACCACCGATACTGGATGAAGCACCTTGAGGAGGGACAAAGAGATCTAGAGGAGCTGGTGCACTATTAGCCTGAGTCTGGGGACGAACATATCTGTTTCCCAATCTAGAATACGGGCACTCTTTGATTCTATTACCCATCTGTCCACAACTATAACAACCTTTTTGACCCCATAAATATTGACCTGCATAATTCTTGCCACACTTAGCATATGAAGAATGATTAGGCTTTTCACTCACACCATTCTGAGATTTGGACATAGAAAACTTACCCCACTATTCCTGCCTGTTTTGGGGTATGGGATCACTGGCTGAAGAAGGTGCAGGCATAGATGACTGATTCTGAAACTGTAAAGGATTTCCCCCTCCAGACCTATTCTGACCATAATCAAACTGCCCTGTTTTATTTTTCTTATTTGCTCTCTCTTGTTCCTTTAACTTTTCTACCTCAATCTGCTGATCATGCATCATCAACCTAGCAATATCTATATCTCCAATGAGCAAAGCAGTCCTACACTTCTTAACTACCAACCCAGACACACCGGTCACAAACTTACTCATGCTTAACCTAGGATCATCCATCTGATTAGGGGAATACTTAGACAACTGGTTGAACTTGAGGCAATACTCCTTCACTATTATTAAACCTTGCCTTAGGTTCATGAACTCTTCTATCTTAGCTTTCCTCATCTCACGTAGGAAGAACTTATCTAACAAAGTAATCTGAAACATCTGCTAAGTCATTGGAGCTGCATTCTCCCCTCTATTTTCCTTCCACATCACCACCCAATCATATGTAACATCCTTCAACCTATAGGATGCCAATTCTACACCCTCATCTTCATAAATATGCATAATTTAGGTGATATTCTTTACCTCATCTAGATATAACTATGGGTGCTCACCTACCTTTGACCCAAAGAATTCTGGCAGGTTTATTCTCATAAAATCTCAAATTTTGGCTGCAGCAAAGTCCTTATCTTGCTGAAGTGGGATTGTAGCCTGACGGTTGCCCTGAATATTAGTTTTCAAAACTTGGGCTAGCACTTGAAAGGCAGCCCAAAACTCTGTATGTGACACATTCTCATTCAAAGGATCTTTGGGCTGAGGTGGTTGATTATTATTTCTGCGTGCTCGATGAGGAGGAATTTTTTGTCATGTAAAAGCACGAGTTAGAAGCAGATAGAGACACAGAATGCATGATAGATTATGAAAGAAGAGATGATTTCCTAAAATTCTCCATAGCCTCTTGCTCATAGATATGGCACACTTCACACCGATGATCAAGACTCTACGTAACATGGCTTGTCTGACTCTCTAGGACTCTCTAAAACTTAAGATTTGATACCATATTTGTAATGCCACAAAATCTGATTTCCGGGATGGCCATACTGTGCTCTATACTAAAAATAGTCCTGAGCTAACCCTAGCTACTTTTATACTAAATCTGAATCTCAACATAGGGGAAATATGAATATGAAAACATAATAAATGCAGAAATATTATCTGAAATATACTAATCTCATAAGTCTCGATAAAATAATACTAAAAATCTGAATACCGAATCAAAAGTCTAAAACTGAATCTAGTAGTTCGACAAGTCTCTATTGACTGAGTCTAGAGAGTTACTGGGATAAGCCCCAGCTAACTCAAATTTTCTAATATGAATAATGAAACATCTACTAATAAACTGGAAATCTGAATAGCTAAGTCCCTGAACAATGAGGACTCACCAACTACAGAAATGTAGATAAGATGCTCGAAAATCACTCACACTGCTGAGACTAAGTACCTGAACCTACATTATGAGACAATGTAGCACATAGACGTATATGTGGATCAGTACTTTGATAATGTACTGAGTATATGGGCGTAAATGTAATAAGTAAGCAATATCATCATAATTTATAAAATCATGCATGCTAAATGTAAATGACTCATATAGGCTTAAGTAATCTGAAATCTGAAGATCATAAATCATGAATAGTAAAGCACATAATATAATTCTTGTCATCCATTACACTTAGTTCTGGAATCTTTATTCTGTTCTTATTCTCAAATCATATAAGCTAAGTGAAATCTAAAAACTCATTCTGCATGGAAAAATACTTTATCTGAAGGGAATTCTTTCAAAGTTTTTGTTTACTAGTAGGGAGGTTCTTTTAACCGACATAAACCATGTGACACTCATGGAGTCCAACGTTCTTGTCCCCCTAAGCAGGAATCCTCATATTGGGGAGAGGAGTCATACTCTTGCTTGGGAGTATAACCTATCTAAGTGATCATATATCTATCAACCATGTAAAATTAGGAACAATCTAAATCTTATGTTAGCAGGTAGCTCTAGGGTATGAAACCATAGTAACATACCCATCTCGGTGCTAAATACTACTCCTATTAAATCTGTATGCTCATTCTGATAGAAATCTACTTTTAAAATAATCTAATGGTTTATAATAAAAACCAATCGTATATCTGTAAAGCTAAATATATTATCTGAATCTATAAAGTGGATTTCATATCTATTTTGAGACCAAGAGGTCAAATCTTTATCAATAATCTAAAAAGAATCTAGTCATAGAGTGCTTATAGCACAACAATTCTTGCAATAACAATCTTTAATTAGGGCCTAATGACTCATGTATCAATCTCACAATAAAACATCAAAATATTCATGCTTGATAATGTAAAAATTGATAATTCAATTCAAGATCTAGAAATTTCTACAGTATGCATGAAAATATTAACATAATCATGTAATTCAACTTCTGAATCATTGGAAATCTCATAAGCTTGTAAATAACATTAATCGATGTAAATCCTAACTTCAATTTCATGGGAAGTCATATAAAATTCAATAAATTTATAATTAAAATAAGTTTTGGGTACAAGGATGAAAGGAGTATCCTTTTTTATAATCCCACATACCACAATAGATGAACTAGATGCTAAAACTTGAATCTTGGATCTCTATTGATGCTTTGAATATGAATTCTTAGAGTTATTGCATTGGGAATCCTTAATCTTGAATTTCCATTGAGAATTAATGAAAGAATTGGGTTGATCATCTAGGGTTTTGTTTTGAGTGAAAAGTGATGAAATAAGCATAAAGTGCTTTGGTATATACTTAATGATATGTTTTGGATGGATTGGGGCCCTGGGGATTGACCAAAATGCCCTTATTAAACTTTAAATCTAAACTTGAAATCGACCAAAAATCCTGATTTATCGGGCCATAGTGATGCACCGTTATCATGGTGGCTCTCTAGAAAAGGACGAACAGAAACTGAGTGTTCACCGTGACGCGCCACAATCGCGGTGCCCCTTGGATTGCCATTTAAGCCCTTGGCACGATACGCCAGAATTGCGAAATCTCACTGGAATCGGACAATTGGGAAAATGAGCTTCTCCACGGCATGGGGCGATCGCACAGGGCCACTGTAATTTGACTAGTTTGGATTTCTCCTTCTCCACTATGCGCTTAGTGCCCGGGTGGCACACTGTCAACTTAAAAATGTCATAACTCTTTTATCGAGTGTCGAATTTGAGCGAATCTTATATCATTGGAAAGCTTATTAAATTTTCCATTCAATAGGAGGTCTAAATCTAGAAAATTCCATGTGAAACAATTATTCTTCATTTTGTAAGCTATCCCTTAACATTCTATAGATGGATTTTAGCTAGAAAAGGTATGGGGTATTACAATGATCCCGGGGATCCGTAGGTTGAGGAGGGATATGTTGCTGTCGGTTGAAGATTGCCCTGCTAGCAATAATAATAATGATGATGATGATAATGATGATGATGATGATGATGATGATAGTAATAATAATAATAATAATAATAATTAGATTATTTTTTCTTTTAGTCTATGTATTTTTATTTGTTTTTGTTTAATAAAAAAATTATGTTTGATCAGATTTGACGTTTTAATTCATATTTAATTTTCATTCTGTATATTGTCTTCTCAACAAATATGTCAACGATTGAACGTAAGGAATAGTTTTGAATCTAGTAGCAATAGCAAGAGTTAACACATATTGGTTATCTATTAGGTTTGTGGCAGGAGATGATTTGTGTTGTTCCAAATAGATTACTTATATGTTGCAATAGATAAATAGTCTATTGCAACAAATAATCTTTCTGATGCAACAGATAATCAGTCTGATGCAATAGATAATAAGTCTGTTGCAATAGATAACTCTTCTGTTGCAATAAATTACCCATCTGTTTAATTTATGTTACAGGCACTATAGAATCATAAACATAAATCCAACATATGAGTCTTCTGTTGCAACAGATTACTTATCTAATGCAACAGATGAGTGATCTGTTTAAATTGTGGGCTCTTATGTTGGATTTATAATCGGGTTCTATCCATTGTTGGAAAACGGTAGTAGCTGTGTATCCAGATGACAAATTCGACTAAAAATCAGAATTTTACTTACCAAAGTTACCAATGAAGTAATGCCAAAGTAGAAAGTGATGTACGAAATAAAATTTCACCTAAAAATTGGTGAAATAGTAACAGTAATGGTAAAAACAACAACAACAATGGTTGATAAGAAAAAGATGAAGATGATAATGAAGTAGAAGATGATGATAATTAAGCAGAATATGATGAATAAAGCAGCAGCAACAATGAACAATAATAATCATAAAGAGAGAGAAAACAACAACGGATAAAAAGACAGAGAAATGCATTTTTTTCTCTGTTTCCTGTTATATTAATTAACATTTGGATCAAAGTGTAAATTCAAAAACTTTTGAGCTATTTTCAAACTTTCCCAACTTTCTTAATCCATAATAAAGTAATTGTCACCTACACTCAATTATTAAGATTTGAGTCACCTGCACCTCATTTTCAAACTTTTTTGTCACCTACAGCTCAAAGTCCCTAGTAACTTGGAATTTTGCATAATGAGGAAATATAAATACCTAATATAATTTTACATATTTTGTGTTATTGACATGGGTACTCTTTCATTATTATGACTTTTGACATCTTTTTTATTTTCGTATTTGGAGATGGTCGAGTTATTATATTTCAAATAGATCGTTGATTAATATTGTATCTTGTTTTGGATAGTAATGTGGGTTATTATAATTAAGCTTAATAATCACTTTTTCATAAATTTCTTTGGTTGGATAATGCATATGTTAAAATATATTTAAAAAGCTTGTTGCGGCTCTTTAATAGTTTTGGAGGTTTTGTTTGTAATTTTCTTAAAAAATATAGACTATCATAATGATGATTAGAAATTTTATATTTTTATATTAATTATGTGACGTCTATACCATTTTGTCTGAGTATATATTTGCAATAATATATTAATTTTTTTCTATTTTTTATTTATTTGGGTAAATTTTTTTAGAGTATTGATCTTATAATTATAAGTATAAATTTATTGATATCCAATAATACACTATTCAACTACCAAATCTAAGTCATAATTATTTCTTGGTGATAAAATTTTATTATGATTAATTGCAGGTTAAACAAAAACGACAATATCATTGTTGCTAATTGTTTGAATTATTAGTTGCAAAAACTATTGTCATAATTAAATATAAAATTTGGTGTCTAAAACTTACAATATGATAGCTTCAAACTTTAATTAATTATTTGATCATATTAAACTTTGGTCAACTTAAAATGTTTCTCACATGTACAAGATTAATACACTGACTTTACACCTTCAAAAAATTCATTCAATAAGTTCACTTTAACCTTCACACAATTAGATCGAGTCTTGTTTTCTATAGCTATATCAATATGAAATGAATTTTCTATAATCATAAACAAAAATACCAAAGATCCACTTATATTTAGCTACAAATTTTTTTTTAGAAAATAGTTAAATTATTCAATTACATATTCTAAATCGTCACTACTTAACGATGGTATATTTTGTGACAAAATTATGTTGTCACTGAATCACAGATTGATTAGAGACAATAAAATGAGCTCACTAATTGTTTATCGTATTAGTAACAAAAATTGAGGTCATAATTAAATATAAAATTTTGTAGCTAAAACTTACGATATTTAACTACGAACTCTAATTTGTCGATATTGCAACAATTTATCTTTTATGAAAAACAAATTTGTGTCTAATATTATAACTAATTCAAGACAAAAAAAATAGTTTATCAGGAATTGGATCCATTATTAGCGATAAAAAAGGTGTCACTGGAAACTTAAATTCATCACTAACGATACTTAATAAACTAGCGCCAAAATATTTTTGGTGGAAAACTTTAGAGGACAGAACTTTGCTACAAAATTTTATGTTTCGTCACTAAAAGTATGTGTTTCATGTATTTAGATACAAAATGTAATTTTCTCATAAAAGGTGAATAATTAGTGATGAATTTCATCTCGTAGCTAGTAATTTCGTAGGTATATATCAATTTTGTCGCAGTGATTTAGCATAAAAACTCCATTAATGGAGATGAATTAAGCTTGAAAGAATTAATTAATAATTAATTAACCTTGGAGATTGATATAGACCTTTAATTAAGGGTAGAATTAGTGGGTTTGAATCCCCAATATATTTGTTTGAAGAATAATTATTTTATTACTCTTATTATTGTTTGATTTTTAGATGGTTGATTATGCCAAAGCACGAAGGAAAGAAAAAAAAATATTCTTATTGTAGATTGCATTTTCCAAAAACATGGTGTCCAGGTAGGATAAGTTTAATGAGTAGACGATTATCTTATTTCATATTTTCATAATTTAAAATTGATTGGAGAAAGCATGTCTAGGCCTGTGAGTGTGGAGTTGAGGAGGACAAAGACATAAGAACTTTACTTTAATTTCAAAACTGTGTTATTGATTGATTATGTGATATTTATGATATTATGTGGTATGTGCCTGAAAATAGATTGTTGTAAATAAAGTATGTGGACATTATGTTTCTTAGTTGTTCAACTGATGAACCTATTTGAGTTGTAATGGTATTAAGTTGTACGTATTATGCAATAATGTGATGAGGAGAATTCCGCTAGAGTCAAATATTGATGAGCATGGTAATATCTAAGGAATAAATGACTTGAATCATTATTAGAATTGTATTATGTGAAAGGAGGTAGAGGATAATGATATGCTTGAATGTGCTAGTTATAGGTGGTGATGTTAGAACCTAAGTTGCGTTATTTAAGAAGGTAGTGATATTTTAATAATTAATGAGTAATTAAGGCTCCAGTAATGACTTATATGCTTAGCTGTTAAATTGTGATTTATTTTATGACATTCTTATTTTGGTATTAATAAAAATACTTTATCTATTGAATGTCCATGAGAGGCTAAATTGGTGATAATAATGATTTATTGAGTTGTGCCAATGAGATTCTTGTTTGATAATGATAAATCCTTAAATTAATGCCATGAATGGTTGTTAATGATCATGATGAATTATTGAAGTAATTCCCATGAGAGGGTCAAAATATTGATAAATGAAACAACCTGATCAAATTAACTTATTATTTTAAGTGCACTTGTAATTTTAGTATGTCATATTGTATCTTGAGAGATAGTGTGAATTTGATAAAATATGTATAATATAGTTATGGAGGATTGGGTACCGTGCCAGTATGAATATGAATATTGATATTACTTATTTATGGAGGACCGTGTAGCATGTCGGTACAGTAGATGGACTTAGATTGTCCCCTGTAGGTCATAACTAGTGAGAAAAAATAAGTCTCTTAGCATGTGTGTACAAGTTAGTGTTGATTTTGAAAGATTGTGTGATTTAATAAGCTGATCACGAACTAATGGTGTCCTAATTGCAAGGTTTAGAAGGACATGATTTTAACTTATAGAGAGATTTGTAGTAGCAATATGACTGACATTAAATTTTGGTATTGCTACTTTATTGATTTCTCAAGCAATGGGCCCGACGTTAAATTCAAGTATTACTATGAGATATGATTGGATCGAATGTCAATTACCGATATGATGATGATGATGATAATAATAAAGAAATTGAGAATGAAGTGATCTATAGTGATGAATCCAATAAATAATCCCAAAGGACTAACTCCAAAATTTTAATAATTAAATTAATCCATTTTAAATTATATGTATAAGGTTTGTTAATGATACTTAAGTTCTAGTGTGTCTTACTGAGATATGAGTAGACTTGTTTTCCTACTTGATTATATCCTTGAGATTGATTGTGTGACATGTTCTTGGAAAAGTGAAACTCTACACTTACTTTCTATATATTGGTCAACTTGCTTCATTTATACTTGTTGTAATTATAGTTTACCCAAATTGCTAGTTATTATTCCTTCATTCTATATGAGAGTGTTTGGTTGTTAGCCAAAGAGTTCAGTGTGAGTTGTCTATGATTACTGCGTTTATCCTATAGATATGGGTAATGAAAACAATAATGTAAATAAAAGGGTAATAGTGATGGTTTAGTGTTGTATTATGGTTGATGGTTTGAATTAATAAGGCTGGACTATGCTAGTGGTGAATATAATCTCGTTTTTAGAGTTGGGGAATTATATATTATATAGGAAAAGTGCCAAAATGATATTACAACCTTAGTCAAATTATATTCCATTTAAGGTGTCATGATTTCTTTTCTTTGATTCTATTTTATGATTATGTGAACTAACACTGATCGACCGATGATGCTTACCATTACGTGCATTTGTACTGACCCTACTCTTCTACATTCCTTCTTGGGATGTAAACTGGATGTAGGTTAATTTGAAGAACGTAATGGGTGGAGGTATTCAACATTAACTCCTGCACTTCCTTCCTAGCATATGTTAGAGTCTTTATGTTATTTATTTTACTACCATTCTATTCTGTAATAAGTAGCTCTTGTACATATCTAACCAAATCTTGGGGTAGTAAAGGATAGTTGTAAGAAATTTTGAAAAAGTTTATTTATTAATATTTAATTTACTTTATTATACTTAATCCAATATTTCCTTCAAAATAGAAGTCTTCCACATATTTTTAGTTGGTAATAAGGATTCTCTTAGCTACTTAGGATAGCATAGGTGCCCGTATGGTTCATTAGTTTGGGTCATGATAGTTGGTATCAGAGCAGTAGGTTCACCAATCCCACAAGTACAAGAGCAATGTCAAGTAAAGTTTCGTGGATTGGTGTGTAGGGCCCTGACGAGGCCATTATGTATTGGATTTGTGTTGTTCGTACTCTGTCAAATTCTAGTATAATTTAAGATATCATCCCAGAGAGATTGGAAAATCTATGCTACAAACTTATGGTATTTTGTCTACTATTTGAGAATCAAATTAATGAAAAGAGGATAATTTCTTAAGTTTTAAAAGAAAATGTAAAGAAATATTATTTAGAAGATTATCTTGGAGAGGGAGTTGAGGGTTTTTGAATTCACTTGGTATGTTTATTATAATAAAATCCTTATTTTAGTAATTTCTATAAAAGTGTAGAATAACTTTCTAGACTTGATTTTTTTTTATGAGAAATAAAGACCCTTTGCGAGTAATCATTAAATCAATAAACTTACTTGAGACAATCTCTCCGCGAGTATATAGATTGAAAGAAATAAGATAAATACCCCTCAAATCAACAATCTTATTTGAATCAATCCCTCCACGAGGATACGAATTGAAACAACTAAGATAGAGATTATTTAAATCCAAGAAATAGTTTGAAATAATTCTTCCGTAAGGATAAGGATCAAAAGAAGCAATTTCAAAGATTTGAACAAGTGACTAAAAATTATTATTACTTATATTTTATAAAATACTTATAGTATATTTTGTTTTCTTCCTTGTGGGAAGAATAACTTAATATAACTATAACTATAATATAAAATATCAAGTAATGCTAATTTCTAGTATAAGTATTTCAACACGGAGTATTTAGCTTTTAAATAAAATCAAGTCTTGAAACAACTAAAATAAGATTGATATTATAATATTATACCAAGTTTCTTCAACGCTCCCAACACAAAGAGATCACTCCATTATGTAAGTAGAAGAAAAAAAACTTAAATTTAAGAAACTAGATATATGGAAAAGATTTGAAGAAATAATTATTTCAAGAGACCAACACTTTGTTTTGCTAATTGTTGACGCTTAATAATCAAAGAAATGCCTCTATTTATAGAAAATTATAATGTTGAACCAACGAATGCATTCTTTGAAGTGGTCGTCATGAAGGTCAACTTATAACTCTTCACAAAACGTTTATTTCTCACTTGACGGGTGTGAGAAGCTTTTGAATTGATGGTTGTGACGGTCAACTTATAACTCTTCTCAAAATGTTCACTTATTTCATTCCTTCACTTACGGTTGTGAGAAGGTTTTTTGATTACACCCAAGGAATTCTTTTATTTCTTCTTTTGTATTCTTCTTATACTCTTTTTCCTGTAGAATTCATCAGAAAATATGCAAGGATCAAATATAATTATTCATCTTTTATTTAAAAATATAACTTTTATATACTAAATTATATGAATAATTTATATTCATCAAATTCCCCCATACTTGAACTTTTGCTCGTCCTCGAGGAAAAAGAAGAATTAAAAAAAGTTATGATTTTTGTATGATAGAAAATTTATGCAAAATAAATTTCTTTCATAATGCTCAATTTAATTAATCTTTCTAAATTCACCAAATGTTTACCTTATTTTAAATTTTGCTCTGATAAAAAAGAACTTGCTTTCTTCTTCTCTTCCATCCTTTAGAATTGATAGGTTTATGATTACTTATTTAGTGAGTATCACAGTTTTGTCCATAGGCTTGATCCTTATGTTTGTCTCCACTAATATAGATTCGACACTATTTTCTGAAATCATTTTAGGGCTTTATAGGATTGTAATGTTAGGGTTCAGGCTGGTAGGATAAGGATATTTTCATAGTGACTTTTTTCTTTTCTTTTTCAACTTGGGACAGTTCCTTTCTTTCATTCTCATTCCCCTTTTTTTTTATTTTTTTCTCTCTTTTCTTTTTTCTTTTTTTGTTAAAGACTTGAACTAATTTTTTTTCATTTCTCTTGCCTTTGCCATTTCTCAAAGAAAATTATATTTAATTTTTTTTCATCTATTGAATACTGTCCATTTATAGTTGAAGTGAATATATGTGTATATTTGAACTTACATATATTTTATGAGAATTAGTGTTAGGAAAAAATAAAGGTTCTAAAAAGGGAAAAATATGTGGGTGTGGATAGAAATAGAGGTTAAAATTTGGTATCAAAGAATCCTAATATCATTTTTTAGAAATAAATATCATCTATTATTTCACCTTGAGAAACATAAAGATCAAGTTCTAGCCAAATTTATTGATTCTTCCTGTGTAGTGATCATAACTCTTTTCAATTCACAAGATTTCTGTGTTGAAGATGCTTTCTTTTTCCTTCACAAAATCAAAAATTATGAAAATCATATGGTGAAAATAGAAAGAAATAATCTTGACCATAATGTAAAAATTTTATTTTGTTAATTTAAAACCTACAATGCAATCATGTTTAAAGAAAAATAATTTTGGCTTTCAAATTTACAACTGCAGAAGAAAGCTTGAAAGAAATTGCAGGCATACACCTTATATTTATTATAAGTATATATATATATATATATATATGAGTCGATGTGATTGTTGCTTCTACGGAGCTTCAATGTGCCCTTCTACAATAGAAATATAATTATATGAGTAAAAATGATTAGAAAAATAATAATTATAATAAGTAATGATAAATAAAGATTTAATAGGTTGTGATTTTAAGGATATATATACATATATTGCTCTCAAGGAAAAATAACTTTTCAGTTTAACTTTGATTCCTTGATTCTGTAGTGAAGTATCAGATACAAGTTTATATATATAGTACTAGAAACAAATAATTATTTGTACTTGGTTTAATATAAACCAAAAAATTACCTGAGCCAATAATTATCATGCACAATTAATTGGTTAATCAACAAGTTACTTAGGCATACCAATTACTATGGAATTACTCATATGTAGGTGACTTTGTTTTTGTAGAGGCCTTCATGAGATGTTTTGGTTGTACAATAACCTGGATATTAACCAAGTCAATTGATTAAGCAATTAATTGACGTGACTTTATACTAGACTTCTGAGGCTCCATTGCTTCACCCTCAATAGCTACTGGCAGAAATAGTAGTTCTGAGTTTAATGTCATCAGCTCGACTTATTCATTGCTTGATTCATTATTAAATCAGTGTCACTGATGGTTGTTCATCAAAACATCCTTCAAGATATAATTTTTGCCTATGACCATTTACCTTAAACTTATCTCCGCCTTTGATATGTTGTATTTGAATAGCTCCATAAGAGTGATATTTCTAACACAATAGGGACCTGTCCATCTAGATTACAGTTTTCCAGGAAATAATATAACTCTGCTACTATAACGAAGTACCAAATCTCCAATCTTAAAACTCTTTGGTTTAATCAAACTGTCATGCCATTTTTTATTTTCTTTAAAAATTCGGGTATTTTCATAGGCTTATAACCTCAGTTCTTCTAATTCATTGACTTGGAGAAATCTATTTTTTTCCAGCAGAAGTTAATTCAAAATTTAGTGTTTTCAACACCCTAAAAGCTTTGTGCTCTAATTAAACAGGTGAAAACAAGCTTTTACAAAGACTAATTTATATAGAGATGTGCCAATTGGTGTTTTAAAGGTTGTTCGGTATGCCCATAGAGCATCATTTAATTTTAAGACCCAATCTTTTCTTGAAATTCCACCTGTCTGTGCTAGTATTCTTTTTATTTCATGATTGGTAACTTCTACTTGTCCTTGAGTTTGAGCATGATATGGTGTTCCTATTTTGTGAGTCACATCATATTTTGATAAAAAAGATGAAAACTGTTTGTTAATGAAATGAGTCCCTTGATCGCTAATGAAGACTCGTGGTGTGCCAAATCTAGTAAAAATATTTTTCTTAGAAAATTACACACTGTACAAGCATCATTTTTTTGTGTGCGAATTACTTCTACCCACCTTGATACATAATCCACTGCTACGAGAATGTATGTATAAGAGTGAGAAGAAGGAAAAGGACCCATAAAATCTATTCCCCAAACATAAAAAATTTCAGATACCTATATTGATTGTAATGGCATCTCATCTCTCTTTGTGATATTGCCTGTTCTCGGACATTGATCACACTTTACGACATGTGTTCGAGCGTCCTTAAAAATTATAGGCCAGAAAAATCCAACTTTTAAAATTTTGAAGGCAGTTCGATTGGCTACATAATGTCTTCCAATTGCTCCACCATGAAAGTGATAAAGTATGTTGTCCATATCCTTCTCAGGTACACATCGTCTAATGATAGAATCTGCATAATTTTTAAACAAGTAAGGTTTATCCTACAAGTAATATTTAGCATCAGATTTAAGTTTTTTTCTGTTGGTAAGTAAGATCTTGGGGTATCCACTTTTCATCCAAGTAATTTACAATATCCGCAAACCAGGGTGGCTGAGCTACAACTGAGAAAATTTGTTCATCAGGAAATTCCTCCTTTATTTCTATAAGCTCCAGAGGGGGTTTCTCTAATCTAGACAAATAATCAGCTACTTGATTTTCTGTTCCTTTTTTGTCTTTAATTTCAAGTTCAAATTCCTACAAAAGTAAAATCCATCTTAATAATCTAGGTCGAGCATATTTCTTTGCAAAGAGGTATTTTTAAGATGCATGGTCAGTAAAACAATAACCTTGTCTCCTATTAAATCAGAACGAAACTTATCAAATGTAAATACTACTGCTAATAGTTCTTTTTTTGTTGTTGCATATTTTTCCTGAGCCTCATTCAAAGTCCTACTAGCATAATAAATGGGATGAAAAATCTTATCCTTTCTCTAGCCTAAAATAGCACCTACAACTTTATCACTAACATCACATATAATCTCAAAATATCTACTCCAATCAGGAGAGACAACTATTGGAGCGGTGGATAATCTATTCACGAGTGTTTCAAAAGCCTTTAAACAATCACTTGAAAATTCAAACTTAACATCTTTCATCAGAAGTTTAGTCAGAGGATTTGAGATTTCTGAAAAGTCTTTAATTAACCATCTGTAAAAACCTGTATGTCTTAGAAAAATTCTAATGCCTTTAACAGTTATGGGGGGTAATCCTGCTATAACATTAATTTTGGACTTATCAACTTCTATCCCTTTAGCAGTGATTTTATGTCCTAAAATAATTCCTTCTGTAACCACAAAATGATATTTCTACCAATTAAGGATCAAGTTTGTCTCCTCACACCTCTTAAGGACTAAGGTCAAGTGATAAAGACAATCTTCAAATGATTTTCCAGAAAGTGTTAAGCCATCCATAAAAATCTCTAGGAATTTGTTGGTCATGTCTGAGAAAATTGTTGACATACACCGCTGAAATATGGCAGGTGCATTACACAAACCAAATGGCATTCTCCTATAGGCATATGTTCCATGAGGGCATGTGAAAGTTGTCTTATCCTAATCTTCGGGTGCAATTGGTATTTGGTTATAACCTGAATATCCATCAAGAAAATAGTAAAAATCATATCCTGCTACCCTTTCTAATATTTGATCAATAAATGGTAAAGAAAAATGATCTTTTTTCTGATGGCATTATTGAGACGTTTGTAATCAATACAAACTCTCCATCCTGTGACTGTTCTAGTAGGAATAAGCTCATTATTTTTATTTTTTATGACTTTCATACCTTCTTTTTTTGGTACTACCTAAATATAACTTACCCATGGACTATCAGAAAAAGGATAGATAATACCTACCGCTAGAAGTTTTATTATCTTTTTTTTTACTACTTCTGGCATCGCAGGATTTAATCTTCTTTGAGGCTGGACTATTGGTTTGTCATTTTCCTCCATGAGAATTTTGTGTGTACAAATAGCTGGATTAATTCCTTTGATATCTACCACCGTCCATTCTATGTCTCCTCTGTGTGCTCGTAGTACCTCAATTAATTTATGTTCTTGTTTAGTAGTCAAAGAAGATGAAATAATCAATGGAAATAGCTCAGGCTCAAGATAGACATATTTTAAATGGGAAGGGAGTATTTTGAGTTCAAATTTTTGTTGAACTCCCTCTGATTGCATTTTCTCGTTCTTATAATCATTTTCCTCGGTTCTTAAAAAATAACCCTTTCTTCATCTACTCTCAAAATCAATTGTCCTTGATGGATATTTATGGTTTCTCTTCCTGTCGCAAGAAATGGTCTACCCAAAATTATTGGTTCATGAGGACATTCCTGTATTTCAAGTACTATAAAATCTACAGAAAAAATAAATTTATCTACTTTTACAAAAACATTCTCAATTATTCCTTTAGATTTTTTAGTACTTTGATCTGTAAACTGAAGCGAAACACTTGTGTTTTTTATTTTGCCAAGATCTAATTTTCTAAAAATAGAAAATGGCATGAAATTTATTAAAGCTCCAGAATCACACAGTGCTTTTTCAAAATATACCCCTCCCAAAGAGCATGAAATTGTGAAACTACCTGGATCACCGAGCTTTTGTGGTAGCTTATTTTGAAGTATAGCACTACATTTTTCAGTAAGTACTACCACAGAAGCTTCTTCTTATTTTCTTTTGCTTGACAGATTTTTTTTAAGAACTTGGTGTATGAAGGCATCTGCAAAAGAGCATCAGTGAAAGGAATATTTATATGAATTTGATTTAAAATATCTAAAAATTTAGCAAATTTCTTGTCAAGCTTCTCTCTTTTCATTTTTTGAGGAAAAGGAATTTTCACATGGGTAAAAGTCATTTCTTTAATATTCTTCTCTTCAATTATTTTTTTCTTTTTATGGTTCTGTGGGTATTTCCACATCTTTATATTTACTTACATATTGCTTTGACAGATCCTTTTCTTGAATATCTGCATAAGGTTCATCAAGATTCTCACCTGATTATAAAGCGATGGCTTTAAGGTGCTCTTTCAGATTTTTCTTTATATTGCTTGGTAAGGGGCCTTGAATCTTTTCTGACACGAGAGTTACCAGCTGACTTAATTGAGTTTCTAGATTTTTAAAAGATCTATTTTGATTCTTAAATTTTTCATCAGTATCTTTGATGTGCTTATATAATACTTCATGAATATTTGGATGGGCTTGTAAGGGTCTTTGTTGATAAGAAGCTGTTTGTTGATATGATTTAAAATTTGATGTTCCATGATTTTGATTCTGAAATCCAGGTGGACCTTGTACTGAATGTTTTTGAAAGCTTTAAGGATTTTCAGCACCATTAGGATTGCTCCATTGAAAGACTGGATGTATGCCAAGGGGCTACCAAAAGAGTATGGCTTATATCCGAGGACATTAACATGTTCATCCTTCTGATTTGTTGCTTGACATTCATGGTTCAGATGATTTCCTCCACATATGTCACAAGCCTTGACTTGAATTGACTGGTGCGCATTTACCTAAAAAGATTCAAACTTTTGTGCCAAAGAAGCAATCTGTTGTGTTAATGTATTTAAAGCATCTTCTTGATTTACTGTAGTAGCCTCTTTTATGATGATGATGCAATCATATGGCCATTGAATAGCATTTTTTGAGATTTTATTCATCATTTGCAATGCTTTGTAATTCCCCAAAAAAATCCAAACCAATATTAGTGCCATATTTCAAGCTTATGCATAAAACATCATGGTCCTTTTATAGTTTTATGAGTAATTTAGATATTTATTAAGGCTTCAAATAACACCCAGCTATCAAACGAATCAAAATATTCCTTACATATTGAATTCTTGGGAAGGATATTGCTATTTTCAACTTCAAATGATCATATCTCTCTATATACTATGAATTTTTGAGCTCATAACTCACCAACAGATAGATAATTGAATTAGATTTTCAACAATATAAATTTTACCAAAATCTGACACCCGAGAAAGAAGTTATGGCTTTGCAAAGTGGAGTACGGTGCCTAACATAAGGTGTGCGACACACAACCTAAAGTATGCCATAAGGTGTGCGACGCACACCCTAATGTGTGCAATAAGGTGTGCGATGTATACCCTAATGTGTGCTATAAGGTGTGCACCGCATACATTGTGGTCTAAGTGACTTAAACACTCCATTTTTGAGGCAAAATAGTCCTTTTCCCACCCCTACATAATGCCTAAACACGGAATTAAGCCCTTATTTAACCAAAACATACTCTTTCTCTAAAAATTCTCTCAAGAACAAGAAGAGGGTTTTTTATAGAAGATTTAATTTCAAGCAATCCTCTCCGTCAATCTTCATAGATTCACGAACTAAGGTATGTCAAGTATTGATTCTTGAATTTCTTTAATCCAAGAAGCTCAAGCATCCTCTTTTAGTTACAAAATTATGATGTTTATGATATGGGTTGTTTATAATCATGTTGTTAATGTTCTATGATTCCCAAGATGGAACCTTTAAGTGAATCTATGAAACTACGTTAGCATATGAGAGGAAATCCAGAGATTGAGTCGATTATGATGTGTTAATTGATGAATTATACCTATGCCCTAATTGGTGAATGCAAAGTGTTCGATAAAAGTCCTAAGAGACTAGAAATTATGCATAATAGCTAAATTATGACCTACATGATAAATGCATACTACTCTCTCATGCTTAAATGGTTCCCATATTATTGTTGTTTTATGCATATGTTGATAGAATGCTCATGATGTTAAAGTATGGAATTATGCTATGAATGTTTGCATTCTTATACATGAACAAGATTATGATAACCATGTGTTTTATGAAATCCCTAAGTTAGTGTACTATGAATTATTGATCTTGATTATGTATTCAAGAATTGTCAAGTCCTGTTAGTTTTCTTCCATCGAGTCCTGGGGGTACTTGTACCTAAAAAATATAGTTGTGTTCCTAGAGTCATGTCATGTTTTCACGATACTCTCAGTCAATCCATGATCCATAGAATTCAGTCAGTCATGTGACTCAGGAAACCTTAGAAAACTCAGTAATCTCAGTAACCTCAGTATTCCCAATTAATATTAGTAACTTCAGTATTCTCAGTCAGTCCTCAGATCTAAGTAGCACTCCATCAATTATAGGAACTCAGTAAAATTAGTTTAGCTCTGCTAAACAATACCCCTAGTATCAGTTCGGTTTAGTTAATCAGTTCAGTGTTTATTCAGTTGGGAGTAGAATTCAGCACCGAGTGAACTCAAGGATGGGGATTTACCTGAGTCAGAGGCTACGATCCATAGAATTAATCCTTGTGTTCAATAACTATGTATCCAGCATAGGTTGAGATGTCCCTACACATAGGTCTAATACATTTCTATGAGTTTACCTGATAGAAAGGGCATACGAAAAATGTAATACCCTAAAAAATCCAAACCAATTCTAGAGACATATACCAAGCTCATAAATAGTACATCATGGTTATTTTATAGTTTTATAAGTAGGTTATATGTATATTAAGGCTTCAAATAACTCCCCTCTATCAGACGAATCAAAACATTCCTTACCAATTGAATTCTTGAGAAGGATATTGGTATAGTAAATTTCAAACAAGCATATCTCTCATTATACTGTGAATATTTGAGCTCATAACTTATAAACAAATAGATAATTCAATTATCTTTCCAATGATACCAACTTCTCCTAAATACGATATCGGAGCAAAGAGTTATTCCTATTTTACTCCAGTATGTCAAGCTGGAAAAAGTGTGACGACATTCGTGGTAGCTTACCACATTTGTGATGCCCTATCATGAAGGTTGTCATCCATAGGCAGAAACCAGCTCCTAAGTGACGACATTCGTGCTAGCTTACCACATTCGTGATGCCCTATCACGAAGGTCGTCAGCCTTAGGCAGAAACCATCTCCTAAGTGACAACATTCGTGGTATCTTACCACACTTGTGATGCCCTATCATGAAGGTCATCAGCCTTAGGCAGAAACCAGCTCCTAAGTGACAACATTCGTGGTAGCTTACCACATTTGTGATGCCCTATCACGAAGGTCATCAGCCTTAGGCAAAAACTAGCTCCTAAGTGATGAAATTCGTGGTAGCTTACCACACTTATGATGCCCTATCACGAAGGTTGTCAGCCTTAGGCAGAAACCAGCTCCTAAGTGACGATATTCGTGGTATCTTACCACACTTGTGATGCCTTATCACGAAGGTCATCAGCCTTATGCAGAAACCATCTCCTAAGTGATGACATTCGTGATAGCTTACCATATTTGGGATGCCCTATCACGAAGGTCGTCAGCCTTACGCAGAAACCATCTCCTAAGTGACGACATTCATGATAGCTTACCACATTTGTGACGCCCTATCACGAAGGTCATCAGTCTTAGGCATAAAACAGCTCCTAAGTGATGACATTCATGGTAGCTTACCACACTTGTGATACCCTATCACGAAGGTCGTCATCCTAAGGCAAAAAACAGCTCCTAAATGATGACATTCATGGTAGCTTACCACACTTGTGACACCCTATCATGAAAGTCGTCAGCCTAAGGCAGAAACCAGCTCCTAAGTAATGACATTTGTGATAGCTTATCATATTTGCGATGCCCTATCACGAAGTTCGTCAGCTATGATTTTTCAGCAACTGAGAATTTATTTCATAAGGGTATTTTGGTCATTTCCTTCACCTTCCACGACTTATAACCCTAAAAAGGCATAATTTTTCCCATTTTATCTTCATTTAAGCATCTAAAAAACCCTCTCTTACGCTCTCAACCACAAGATTAGGGTTTCCATTAAACTCATCTCTCAAAAGAAAGATTCAAGCCTTTTTCCAAGATAATTGAGAATTAAGTTTCCCAAATCCAAGAACTCTCTAGTAAATCATCAAGGTTTCCTTTCTAAGGTATGCGTAGTGTTCATCTATGGATCCAATCCGTTCATAGAGCTCAAGAACCATGTTTTAAATATTATTTTGTAAACTTTTTAGGGTGATATGAGTATGTACATGTTGACGATTGTTGTTTAAGTTTCAATGTGATATCTAAAGGTGTTTTCATGGAATATATATGTTTGTTAATTGGAAACCATAAACCTTAGGTGGTTTAATATGGTGCAAGTATAAAACTCACCTATGCCTTAAATAATGCAAGCAAGGTGTTTGATAAAATGCATAGGATGCTAGAAATTCATGTTTGTATGGTTCTATAATGTCTAAATGAAAAGTCTATGTTAGCTATATACTTCAGTATGAATCCCATGCTTTTCATGTATTGCTATTGTGGTGGTATGAAGCATGTAAGATAATTGAGATATACAATATGTACACGAAATATATCCGTGCATTCCCTACAATGTTTAATATGTTGAATAACTATGTGAAATATGATATCCCCTACCTATGATATTATGAATTGTGGACTCAAATATCATGATCAAGTCATATCATGTGTGTCAGTTTCCTTCTATCGAGTCCTGGGGGTATTCGTACCCAAAAAAAATAGTTGTGTGCCTAGATCCATGTCATGTTGTCCCTATAATATCAGTCAAGCTATAATCTATAGAACTCAGTCGGTCATATAACTCAGGAAAACCTCAGAAATCTCATGATCTCAGTTAACTATCAGATAATAGTACTACTCCATCAGTCAACGAAAGTCTGTTAATCTGTCCATGTATAGTCAGTTGAATCATGTTTAGTCTCTTCAGATGGGAGTAGAATTTAGCACTAAGTGAACCCAAGGATAGAGACTCACCTACCAGTTTAGGGTGTGATTCTTAGCAGTCAGCCTTGTGTTCCAGAACTACGCAGCTATCATAGGTTGAGATATCTTAGACTGTCAGATTAGGGTTGGTGAGGTAGATTAACCTGTCAGTTTAGGGTTCCCACCGTTCTTCTTTTGAATACCTGACAGCTAAGGGTCACCTATAACTGTCCTTACCAATAGTGCAGTATTGACACCCCTCCAGTCGGGGCAGAGATTGGACCCCAACTTAGCTATATGTGTATTAGGGCATGTCGGTTAAACAACTACCTACCATAGTTTCAGAATCAGTCTTAGTAAAAGAACTCAGATAATTTCATCAGATTCAGGATTATCAGATACTATCGTCCATGTTATCAGAATTTCAGTATCAGTCATGTTAGCCATTAGTAAACCATGTATTAGCATACAGGACTAGCTATCGTGCACCCATGATTTCAGTTACTATGTACGCATATTTGTACTCTTATGTTTATGTCTGTCAGACAGTTAGCATTGTTCGTATATGTAAACCCTATTTATATTTAGCCTACCTCACTCGTATACTCAGTACATTCCCTCGTACTGAAACATTTACGCTATGGTGCTTTATTTTCATGTTATACCATAGGTTCAGAGACACAAGCTCCAGATCAGCGGTAGCAGTAGCATTTCCAATCGTAGAGATTCAGTGAGTCCTCTTCATTCAAGGATAATATAATTTGATTTATTCATTATTATTTTAGCCAGTTATCAGTTTACGGAGTTAGTTGGAGACATGTTCCTTCAAATCCTTATTCAGACAGCACTTAGAGTCTTTCAGATTTAGTATTCAGACTTATGTTCAAATTTGATTCAATTTTCAGTTGTTTTGGGTATCTTTCACCCATATGGATGTTATGTTTTTACAGAATATTTATTCAGTTGAACCTTATGGCCTACATGTTCTTATTTTCCGCATTATTATGCTATATATTACAGTGTACAGGTATAGATATCAGTCATGGGTTAGCTTGTGATCCTTCAAGGTCATAAGCACCGTGTAGCATTCCAGTTCAGAAAAATTGGGGTGTTACAAACTTGGTATCAAAGCCTAAGGTTCAATAGAGTCCTAGAAAGTCTGAAAGCCGCATCTAGTAGAGTCTTGTACATGGGTGTGTTGTATGCCACATTTATGTATAGGAGGTTATGAGATGTTTTAGGAATAGTTTTCTTTCTTCAGTATTTATGTCGTGCTAGTAAACATAATTTCAAGTCAGTCTCTCAGTCTAATCCGCTCTTTTTTTATTTCAGTAACATGTCTCTGAAGAAAAGAAATTAGCTAGCTCCTCAGCCAGAAGATCCTTTGGGCGAACATATTTCTCATGCGGAGTTCAGGACCGCATTTACCACTCTTGCTCAGTCGGTAGCTGTCCTAAATAAATGACCAGCGATCGTTCTAGCCAACCTAGTGGCCAATTCAATAGCATCTAGGATTCGGGACTTCACCCAAATGAACCCTCCATCCTTCTTTAGGTCTAACCCAGACGAGGATCCTCAGGAATTCATTAACCAAGTTCAGAAGGTCATTGATATCATGGGAGTCACTTCTTCTCAGAGTGCCGATTTAGCCGCATACCAATTGTAGGATGTCACTCACACTTGGTACAAGTAGTGGTTAGCAGAAAGGTTAGAGGATCAAGGTCCTGTTGAGTGGAAAGAATTTGTCATGGCTTTCTTAGACAGATTCTTTTCCCAAGAGCTGAGAGAGGCCAAATTTCTTGAGTTCATCAATCTTAGAAAGGGAAATATGATAGTTAGAGAGTATTCTCTTAGATTTACTCAGCTAGCCAGATATGCCCCTCATGTGGTTGCAGAAAATAGGGCTAAGATAAGCAAGTTTGTGTCAGGGGTGAATGATAGCGTGGTAAATGAGTGTAGGTCTGGGATACTGAATAGTGATATGACTTTAGCCAGGCTTTTGATCCACACTCAACAGATAAAGAAGCAGAAGGTTAAGTCTAGGAAGAGGCAGAACATGAGAGCAAGAGCAGGCAGTTTTAGTTTTGCTCAGCCCAAATTAGAGGGAGAAAATCATTCGTAGTTTCATCCTAAGTCAGTAGTTCCATCCCCTTCCTCCGCTATTACCCCTGTGCCAAAGTTTAGGGATGGCAACAGAGACAGAGCACCAGGCTCTAAATCTTAGGGCAGTGTTACTAGTGCCTGAACAAACCCTCTTTGTCAGACTTTTGGCAAGAACCACAAGGGTATTTGCAGAGCCGGTAGTGTTGTCTGTTTTGGTTGTGGTAAGCCAGGCCACAAGATTAGGGAGTGTCCTCAGCCAGGCCCTCAGAGTCAGCGGAATTGTTCCACAGCTCAGTCTGGTCGCCCAAACCAGCAGGGTGCCACTTCTAGTGCTACTAGTGGGGAATGCCTAAATAGACTCTATGCTTTTCAGACCTGACAGTATCAGGAAAATTCTCCTGATGTCGTTACTAGTACGTTACAAATTTTCCATGTTCATGTTTATGCTTTGCTAGACCCAAGTGAATCTTTGTCTTTTGTCACTCCATACATAGCAAGAGATTTCAAAATCAGTCCCAAAATTTTAGCAGAGCCCTTTTTAGTCTCTACCCTAGTAGGTAAAACCATCATAGCTCGGTGGGTATACAGGAACTGCCCAGTTATGATATTTCAGAAATCCACGTCAGCAGATTTAGTCGAGTTAGAGATGACAGATATTGATGTCATTCTCAGTATGGATTGACTTCATTCCTACTATGCTATAGTCGACTGCAGAAACAAGATAGTTTATTTTCAGTTCCTGAATGAGCCCATGCTATAGTGGAAGGGTAGCACTTCGTCATTTAGGAGTCAGCTTGTTTCCTACCTTGGGCAAGGAAAATGATTTCTAAAGGGTGTGTGTATCATCTCGTGCATGTTAAGGATTCCAGTTGTGAATCTCACAGTCTCGAATCAGTCCCAGTGGTTAATGAATATTCAGATATCTTTCCCAATGATCTTCTAGGAATTCCTCCCAAAAGGGAAATAGACTTCGGCATAGACCTTCTCCCAGATACTCAGCCTATTTCTATTTCGCCATACAGAATGGCACCAGCAAAACTCAAGGAACTAAAAGATCAATTAAAGGATCTCTTAGATAAGGGATTCATCAGGCCCAGTGTATCCCCATGGGGTGCGCCAGTCTTATCCATGCGCAAAAAACACGGTTCTCTTAGAATGTGTATTGATTACCGCTAGCTCAACAAAGTCACAATTAAGAACAGGTATCCACTACCTAGGATAGACGAATTGTTTGACCAACTTTAGGGTGCCAGTTATTTCTCTAAGATAGACCTCAGATCAGGCTATCATCAGTTCAGAGTTAGAGAATGTGACATTCTGTAGATAGCTTTTTGTACTCGGTATGGTCACTTTGAATTTCTAGTCATGTCCTTTGGTATTACCAATGCCCCTGTAGCTTTCATGGACTTAATAAACTAGGTGTTCAAGCAGTACTTGGAAACATTCGCCGTAGTCTTCATAGATAATATTCTGGTCTATTCTCGCACAGAGCGTAATCATTCAGACCATCTCATAATTGCTCTTCAGACTCTCAGGGATCACCAGTTGTTCGCCAAGTTCTATAAGTGAAATTTTTTCCTAAGATTAGTAGCATTCCTTGGCTAAATTATTTATGGTGATGGCATTCGAGTAGATCCTTAAAAAACTAAAGCGGTAAGAAACTGGCCTCGCCTTGTCTCTCCATCAGATAGCAGGAGTTTCTTGGGTTTGGCTGGCTATTACCGATGGTTTGTCAAGGGATTTTCTTCTATTACATCTCTTATGTACTGATTGACTCAGAAGAAGGTTAAGTTTCAGTGGTCAAAACCTTGCGAGAAGAGTTTTCAGGAGTTGAAGACTCGACTTACCTCAGCTCTAGTTTTAGAACTTCCCAACGGTTCTGATGGATTCATAGTATATTGTGATGCATCCAGAGTAGGTTTAGGTTGTGTCCTCATACAGCATGGTAGAGTCATAGCTTACGCCTCCAGAGAGTTAAAGTCCCATGAGAAGAATTATCCTACTCATTACCTTGAGTTAGCAGCAGTTGTCTCTGCCTTAATAATTTGGAGGAATTATCTATACGGTGTTTATGTAGACATCTTCACAGATCATAAGAGCCTTCAGTATGTCTTTTCCTAGAAAGATCTCAATCTTTGTCAAAGAAGGTGGTTAGAGATTATGAAGGATTATGAAATGAGTGTCCTTTATCATCCTGGCAAGGCCAATGTAGTGGCCGATGCACTTAGTAGACTATCCATGGGTAGTGTTTCTCATGTTGAGGATAGTAAGAATAAATTAGCTCAGGAGATTCATCAGCTTGCCAGAGTAGGTGTTGGCTTAGTCGACTCTTCATAGGGTAGTGTATATGTTCAGAGTAGTTCAGAGTCATCTCTAGTTTCCAAGGTGAAAGAGAAGAAGGACAGGGATCCTAGCCTTGTCAAGCTAAAAGAGTCAGTTCAGAGTCAGGAAGTAGAGGTTTTCTCCCTAGGGGAAGATGATATTCCTCGTTGTTAGGGTCGTCGTGTGTTCTCGATGCAGATGAATTGAGGCAATGAATTCTTAAAGAAGCACATGGTGCGCGATACTCTATTTATCCAGGGGCCACTAAGATGTACCGTAACTTGCGGGATATTTATTGGTGGAGTATGATAAAGAGGGATATTGTAGATGTTTGTGGCTACGTGCTCTACATGTTAGCAGGTTAAGATAGAGAATCAAAAATCTAGTGGTTCCATGTAGGAGTTCACTATTCCTACTTAGAAGTGGGAAGAAGTGAACATGGACTTCGTGATGGGTTTGCCTAGAACACGTCATCAGCATTATTCAGTATGGGTCATTGTAGACAGAATGACCAAGTTAGCTCTTTTCCTTCTAGTTTATACCTCTTACTCAGTCGAGGATTATGCCAAACTTTATATCAAGGAGTTAGTCAGATTACACGGTATTCCACTATCTATCATCTCAGACAGAGGTGCCCAGTTCACCTCTCACTTTTGGAAAGCGTTCCAAAAGGGTCTTGGTACCCAAGTTCATCTCAGTACAACGTTTCATCCTCAGACAGATGGTCAAGTAGAAAGGACCATGCAGACTCTAGAAGATATGCTAAGGGCATTTTCAATTGATTTCAAGGGAATCTGGGATGACCACTTGTCATTGATTGAGTTTGCATACAACAACAACTATTACTACAGTATTCAGATAGCTCTATTCGGAGCTATCTATGGTAGGAGATGTAGGTCTCCGATCGGTTGGTTCGAAGTTAGTGAGCCCACAGTCATAGGGCCTGATTTAGTATTTGATGCTTTAGAGAAAGTTAAGTTAATCAGAGAAAGACTCCAGGCTGCTCAGAGCCGACAGAAGTCTTATACAAATATTCATAAAAAGGATCTCGAATTCACGTCGATGACTATGCTTATCTCAAGATCTCTCCCATGAAGGGAGTGAAGAGATTCGGCAAGAAGTTAAAGCTTAGTCCCTAATATGTCGGTCCCTTCAGGATTCTCAGTCGTTTCGGCAAGGTAGCCTATGAGCTCGAATTGCCTTCAGATATAGCCTCAGTTCATCCAATCTTTCATGTCTCTTTGCTCAAGAAGTGCATAGGTGACCCAGCAGTTGTAGTCCCTATTCAGAGTGTTTACATTTAGAATAGCCTCTCTTATGAAGATATTCCAGTTGAAATCCATCACTATCCGACTCATAGGATGAGGAACAAAGAAGTCCCTCTAGTCAAGGTTCTCTGGAGGAATCAGTCCATGGAGGGAGCTACTTGGGAAGTAGAATCAGACATGCGAACTAAGTACCCTCATCTTTTCTCTGCTAATTCAGACTTAGCTCGAGGTAAGCATTTTCCTTAAGCTTATTCAGTTATATGTTCAAAATTCCAGAATAAAATTGGTATCAAGTATTAGTGCATAGCTTATCATGCATTCATAAGTTCAGCTTATCAGATATGCATGTTCAGTTGGGCTATATTCAGTTTAGAATTCAATTCAGTCCTAAAATCATATGCCAGTTGAGCATGATCAGTGTATGGATCATTTTATCTTTTCTCCCCTCTCAAGCAATCATCATTCGAGGACGAATGTTTCCAAGGGAGAGATATTGTAAAACCCCAAAAAATCCAAACCAATATTAGAGCCATTTACCAAGCTCATGCATAGTACATTATGGTTCTTTTATATTTCTATGAGTATGTTAGATGTATATTAAGGCTTTAAATAACTCCCAACTATCAGACGAATAAAAATATTCCTTACCAATTGAATTCTTGAGAAGGATATTGGTATAGTCAACTTCAAATTAGCATATCTCTCATTATACTTGGAATTTTTGAGCTCATGACCTATCAACAGATATATAATTGAATTAGCTTTCCAATGATACCAATTCACCTAAATCCTATATCGGATCAAAGAGTTATTCCTATTTTACTCCATCATGTCAGGCTGGAAATAGTGTGACGCCATTCGTGGTTGCCTACCATATTTGTGATGCCCTATCACGAAGGTCGTCAGCCATAGGGAGAAACCAGCTCCTAAGTGATGATATTCATGGTGGCTTACCATATTTGTCATGCCCTATCATGAAGGTCGTCAGCCTTAGGTAGAAACCAGCTCTTAAGTAACGATATTCATGGTAGCTTACCACACTTGTGACGCTCTATCACAAAGGTCGTCAGCCTTAGAAAGAAACCAACTCCTAAGTGACAGCATTTGTGGTAGTTTACCATATTTGTGATGCCCTATCACGAAGGTCATCAGCCTTAGGCAGAAACCAGCTCCTAAGTGACGACATTCGTGGTAGCTTACCATACTTGTGACGCCCTATCATAAAAGTCATCTGCCTTAGGCAGAAACCAGCTCCTGATTGATGATATTCATGGTAGCTTACCACATTTATGATGCCCTATAATGAAGGTCGCCAGCCTTAGGCAAAAACCAGCTCCTAAGTGACGACATTCGTGATAGCTTCCACATTTATGACGCCCTATCATGAAGGTTGTCAGCCTTAGGCAGACACCAGCTCCTAAGTGATGACTTCATGATAGCTTATCACATTTGTGATGCCCTATCATGAAGGTCATCAGCTATGATTTTTCAGAAACTGGGAATTTAGTTCATAAGGGTATTTTGGTCATTTCCTTCACCTTCCACGACTTATAACCCTAAAGAGGCATAATTTTTCCCATTTTTCTTCAGTTAAGCATCTCAAAAATCCTCTCTTATGCTCTTAACCACAAGATTAGGGTTTCCATTAAACTCTTCTCTCAAAAGCAAGATTCAAGCCTTTTTCCAAGATAATTGAGAATTAATTTTTGCAAATCCAAGAACTCTCCAACAAATCATCAAGGTTTCCTTTCTAAGGTATGATTAGTGTTTATCTATGGATCCAATCCGTTCATAGAGCTCAAGAACCATGTTTTAAATATTATTTGGTAAACTTTTTATGGTGATATGAGTGTGTACATGTTGATAATTGTTGTTTAAGTTTCAATGTGATGTGTAAAGTTGTTTTCATGGAATATATATGTTTGTTAATTGAAAACCACAAACTTTAGGTGGTTTAATATGGTGCAAGTATGAAACTCTCCTATGCCTTAAATAATGTATGCAAGGTGTTTGATAAAATGCTTAGGATGCTAGAAATTCATGTTTGTATGGTTCTATAATGTCTAAATGACAAGACCATGTTAGCTATATACTTTAGTATGAATCACATGCTTTTCATATGTTGCTATTGTCGTGGTATGAAATATGTAAGATAATGGAGATATACAATATGTACACAAAATATATCCATTCATTCCCTACAATGTTTAAGATGTTGAATAACTATATGAAATATGATATCCTCTACTTATGATATTATGAATTATGGACTCAAATCTTGTGATCAAGTCATGTCATATGTGTCAGTTTACTTCTATCGAGTCCTGGTGGTATTCGTACCCAAAAAAAATAGTTGTGTACCTAGAGCCATGTCATGTTTTCATGATAATTTCAGTCAAGCTATAATCTATAGAACTCAGTCAGTCATGTGACTCAGGAAAACCTTAGAAATCTAATGTTCTCAGTTAACCCTCAGATAATAGTACTACTCCATTAGTCAACGAAAGTTAGTTAATTTGTCCATGTACAGTCAATTGAATCACGATTAGTCTCTTCAGATGGGAGTAAAAGTTAGCACCGAGTAAACCCAAGGATGGGGACTCACCTACCAGTTTAGGGTGTGATTGTTAGAAGTCATCCTTGTGTTCCAGAACTATGTAGCGAGCGTAGGTTAAGACATCTTAGCCTATTAGATTAGGGTTTTTGAGGTGGATTAACCTATCATTTTAGGGTTCCCACCGTTCTCCTTTTGAATACCTACTAGCTAAAGGTCACCCACAGCTGTCCTTACCAATGGTGCGGTATTGACACCCCTCTAGTTAGGGCAGAGATTGGATCCCAACTTAGCTATCAGCATTATTGGGGCATGTTGGTTAAACAACTACCTCCCATAGTTTCAGAATCAATCTCAGTAAAAGAACTAAGATAGTTCCATCAGATTCAAGATTGTGAGATACAGTCGTCCATGTAATCAAATTTCAGTATCAGTCATGTTAGCCATCATTAAACCATGTATTAGCATACAGGACTAGCTATCATGCACCCATAATTTTAGTTACTATATATGTATATTTGTACTCATACGTTCATATCAGTCAGACAGTTAGCATTGTTCATGCATGTAAACTATTTTTATATTTAGCCTACCTCACTCGTATACTCAGTAAATTCCCTCGTACTGATGCATTTGCACTATGGTGCTTTATTTTTATGTTACACCATAGGTTCAGAAACATGAGCTCCAGATCAGTAGTAGCATTTCCAATCGTAGAGATTTAGTGAGTCCTCTTCATTTGAGGACAATATGATTTGATTTATTCATTATTATTTTAGCAAGTTATTAGTTTACGGAATTATTGGGAAACATGTTCCTTCAACTCCTTATTCAGACAGCGCTTAGAGGCTTTTAGATTCAGTATTCAGACTTATGTCCAGATTTGATTCAATTTTTAGTTGTTTTGGGTATCTTTCACCTATATGGATGTCATGTTTTGACAGATTCTTTATTCAGTTGAACCTTATGGCTTACATGTTCATGTTTTCTGTATTATTATGTTATATATTGCAGTGTACAGGTATAAATATTAGTCATGGGTTAGCTTGTGATCCTTTGGGGTTATAGGCACTGTATAGCATTCTGGTTCAGAAAAATCAGGGTGTTACAAAAGAGCTCGCAAATAGAATAGGGTTTACTCATATGTTGTCTCTACCCGTGGCATGGTATTGACACCCTTCCAGCCGGTGTTACAGGTTGGACCCTACCAGATCAGATTTGGGGCATGTCAGTTAGATGATTACCTCCCACAGTTATAGTTACAGTTACATTCTCAGAATCAGTCTCAGTCTCAGCTTTACTAATGAACTCAGATAGTTGATCAGACTCAGGAATGTCAGCTACAGTCATCCAGCAATACGGAACTCAGCTAGTTCCATAAAAACTTAGACTGTCAGATACAGTCACTTATTATCAGTATATTAGTTTTTATGAAACTCATATTGTCAGTATTCATATTCATGACTGTCAGATACGGTCAAGAATATCAGTTCTTCATATTCATAGCTGTCAGATTAAATTCTTTATAATTAGACTGGAAGATCCGTCAATCGGACAAGTTCCTCATAATTCGAACTTTCATTACTCATCAGTATTACAGCACCAGTAAACTTAGTGATCAATGTCAGAAAATTCAGATATCAGAATATCCCTGTTATCAGTAAACTCAGTAGTCAGAACTCAGTATTCATTCCTATCATGATCTTCATTACAGCTACATAGTCATGCATGTATTCTTACGTTCATGTTAGTCAGTCAGTTATTATTGTACATGCATATGAACCCCATGTATTCATCCTACCTCACTTGCAGACCAGTACATTCAAAGTAATAACGTATTTGTGCTTTGGTGTCTTATACCATAGGTTTAGAAGCATGAGATCTAAAGCATCAGTAGCCTTCCAGGCTTCAACAGACGGAGTTAGCAGTGAGTCCTCATCATGCGAGAATGATATTATTTGATTATGTTATTCTTTCAGTCTTTAGTTTATTGCATAGATGGAATTAGTTGGGGATATGTCCCATCAACTCGTTGTCTAGACAGTTTACAGGATTTCAGACTATAGCATGTCAGATATTTATTTCAAATTTGTTTTGGTATTATTATACCATTTTCAGATATTATTTTATCAGATATTTATTTGGTTTGAACCTTATATCATTTCAGTACATATTTTCATAATTATACAGTATATTATGCAATGTTTAGGTAAAAATATTAGTCATGGGTTAGCTTGTGGTCGTTCGAGGTTACGGGCACCGTGTAGCATTCTTGTTCAAAAAATTGAGGCGTTGCATACTTCCTCTGTGGTTTTACCCATGATGGAGCCTCTTGCAGCTGCATATAGTATATTTCTAGAAGAAGGCTTTAGTCCATGATAAAAAAAATATACAATTGCATATGTTCAGGTATGCCATGATGTGGACATTTTCTTAACATTGCTTTTAATCTTTCCCCAGCCTGATAAACTGATTCAGTTTCAGTCTACAAGAAATTAGAAATCTCTAGTCTTAACTTTGTGGTTTTATCTAGAGAAAAATATTTACTTAAAAATTTCTGAGTCATCTGATCCCATGTGGTAATAAACCCTTGAGGTAAACTTCGCAACCAAGTTTTTGTATCTCCTTTAAAGAAAAAGGAAATAGCCTTAACTTAATTTCTTTAGGAGAAACTCCATTGTATTTAGTAGTTTCAACTAATTCTACAAAATCAATCAAATGACTATGTGGATCTTCACTTGGATCACCAGAAAAAGTACATAATTGTTGAATTATTTGAATTAATCCAGACCTGATTTCAAAATTGTTGGCTGCTACTGGTGGTCTGCGGACACTAGATTCATAGTTGAAGTGGTCTGGTCTAGCGTAATCTCTTAAAATTCTATTTGTGGGTCTAGGTTCCACTTCATCAAACTGATCATCTAGAGAAAGTGGTAAAATTTTTGGTTGATTAATTTCATCATCCAGTCAGTGTATCATTCTGCTAAAGTCTTGAGAAGTTGATGTTTGTTCTTTCCTACGCCAATGAATTGTTCTTTCAATATCTGGGTCGTAACTGGCTAAATCTTTTATAGAGGAGCGGGTCATAAACTACCTGAAACTTATAAGTAGAGAAATAAGTTCAATAAAAATAAATAAAGTAAGACAAGAACGATATTAGCGAGAATAATAATAAAAAGAAAAGTAAGCTCTCAAAGTAGTATCAAAACACTTAGTCTGAAGTAGATGTATGTCAATCCCCGAAAACGACACCAACAATTTGACGAGGCCAATATGTATGGTATTTTGTTGCTCGTACTCTATCAAATTCTAGTACAATCTACGATATTGTCCCATAGAGATTGGAAAATCTATGCTACAAACTTATGGTATTTTGTCTACTATTTGAGAATCAATTTGATGAAAAGAGGGTAATTTCTTAAGTTTTAAAATAAAATATAAAGAAATATTGTTTAGAAGATTATCTTTGAGAGGGAGTTGGGGGTTGTTGAATTCACTTGGTATGTTTATTATAATAAAATCTTTATTTTAGTAATTTCTACAAAATTGTAGAATAACTTTCTAGACTTGATTTATGTGTTTATGAGGAATAAAGACCCCTTGCGACTAATCTTTAAATCAATAAACTTACTTGGGACAATCTCTCCGCGAGGATACAGCTTGAAAGAAATAAGATAAAGACCCCTCAAATCAACAATCTTATTTGAATCAATCCCTCCGCAGGATACGAATTGAAACAACTAAGATAGAGATTATTTAAATCCAAGAAATAGTTCGAAATAATCTTTCCTTGAGGATAGGGATCAAAAGAAGCAATTTCAAAGATTTGAAATAACAAGAGACTAAAAATTATTATTAATTATATTTTATAAAATACTTATAGTATATTTAGTTTTCTTTCTTGTGGGAAGCACAACTTAATATAACTATAACTATAATATAAAATATCAAGTAACGCTAATTTCTAGTACAAGTATTTCAACACGGAGTATTTAGCTTTTAAATAAAATCAAGTCTTGAAACAACTAAAGGAAGATTAATATTAAAATATTGTACCAAGTTTCTTCAACGTTCCCAACAAAAAGAGATCACTCCATTATGTAAATAGAAAAAAAAACCTTAAATTTAAGAAACTAGATATATGGAAAAGACTTGAAGAAATAATTATTACAGGAGACCAACACTTTGTTTTTGCTAATTGTTGGATGTTTAATAATTAAAGAAATGCCTTTATTTATAGAAAATTATAATGTTGAACCAACGAATGCATTCTTTGAAGTTGTCGTCATGACGGTCAACTTATAACTCTTCTCAAAACATTCATTTCTTCATTTGACGGGTATGAGAAGATTTTGAAGTGGTGGTTGTGATGGTCAAATTATAACTCTTCTCAAAATGTTCACTTATTTCATTCCTTCACTTGACGGTTGTGAGAAGTTTTTGTGATTACACCCGTGGAATTCTTTTATTTCTTCTTTTGTATTCTTCTTGTACTTTTTTTCTTGTAGAATTCATCAGAAAACATGCGAGGATTGAATATAATTATTCATATTTTGTTTAAAAATATAAGTTTTATATACTAAATTATATGAATAATTTATATTCATCAAGCCCTACACCAATCTTCGAAAGGCTATGAGGAACGTAGAAGTTGTTTTCCTTTTTTTCTCTCCATCGTATTGTCCTAATCTTTAACTATTTCCAATGGGTATCTGGACGATTCTAATTGGTATCTAACAAAGCTCAATTAAAATATAGATTTTTTTATTGAATCTAAAAGATTTCAATTTGTAACTGTTAATAAAGGTTAAAGATTATTGTTAATAGGTAAAAACTTGTGAAAGTAGTGAACTTATTTAGTTGTTTGTGGTTGATATTTGGCTGAACTTAGGATGCTATATTATTGCCATTGTTGTGAATTATTTTTGTTTGAATTTCAGTGATGAAAATTGACCAAGTTGCTTTTGTTTCATAATTGTAATGGGATTATTTGATTTCTTATTGTTGTAAAACTAGTAATTCTATGATGCTTACTTGTTTTTGGTACTATTATACTGATGAAATTGATGACATAAGAATTGAGAGGATTATTGTAACGACCTAAAAATTTGATGAAATATGTGAAATTTATGATTTTATATAATTTGACTATTTTACCCCTCCCCGTAGTTGCATTATGGCATTTCTAGGGTATGGGAGTGATTGACCTAATTTTCAATGCATTTTGGTATCATTTATATAATATTGTGGTTTTTGATGGCTTCGAGAGCCTTATTTTAGACTTATGTGGATATCTCTTTATTCATACGATGGTTAGCCGAACAGACTGCGCCAACAACTCCGGAATATCAATTTTAGACTAGGTAGACCTTTGGTTCGGGTCCCGATGCACCCAATCTCATTTTGACCTATTGATTGGAAAGTTGGAAAATTAAAGATATGAGTGTGGGACCCACATTTGATCGAATGACCTCGGATGGAAAATCCAACTTCACCAGCAGATCCAGAATATTGAATTTAGAGTGTTAGCATGTTTGGTATGTTTTTACTGCTTTTAAATCTCATTTCAATCGGATTTTGGGGGTCAATTTTGTGAAAACAATTTTTTTTTAAAATCTAATATCTCCATCTCATTTGGAACGTCGAATTTAGTATGGTTGCATAGTTTGTTTGTGTATATAGGACTCCAAATGAATACCGGACGCCCCGTTGAAATCCATTTTGACTTAAGTAAAAAACCTGCACTAAATATTGTAGAAAAACTGCAATATAACAGTTTTTTTCACCTATTTTTGGCCCATTTTGCATATTTTCATCTTGTCCCTTGAGAGTTAAACCCTAAAATAATGTGGGAGCTTAAAAGTAAAGTTTGAGGGAGCTTGCGAAGCTAGATTAACATCTATTTCTTGGTTTTATTACGGATTTAAGGTAAGAATTCACCCTTTTCTTAGTAATTTCTTTATTAATTTCTCAAAATCCAAAAAATGTAGGGCTTGATTTTAAATCTAAATTTCACTTCTTTTCACTTGAATAATATTTTTATCTTATAATTACTAGTTTTTCATCAATTTAACCTTCAAAACAACTCTGATTCTTGATTATAACCTGGATTTCAAAGATTTTACCCGGTAAAGCTCAAAAATAATTTTCTTCGATTTGGACCTCATTTTTTACTCGATTTAACTTGGTTTTTCACATGTAGGTTCCTAAAAATGTGGGGAACATGTTTCTAAAATAAAATTATTATTTTGCCCTTCTTTTTTAAGAAATTCGTTCTAAGGGTCCGTTTTGACCCCGAACCAAAAATAGTCAATATGAGTATCATTAGTTTTATTTTGACACGTACATTTCATATTTGATGTTTTTAGTAGAATTCGAGATTATTCCTAAAAAGTAAGGTCATGGGTTCAAAGTGTAGCAGATCGATTTTGGCTTTTGAGGTAGGCTATGGCTTAATTCTTTCGGACTAAGCTGACTAGTAAATGATGATACAAAATGCATGTTTAAGGGTGGGAACTAATTATGAAAAATAGCTATTTATATGTTGTGCCCGTGTGGGGGCCTATATGTGATGTAATCATCGAAATTGAGTTATTATGTGATATGTGTGACCGTATAGGGTCCTATGTGATATTAATAGCCTTGAATACAAGTGATGTAACACCCCAATTTGCTGAACCGGAATGCTACATGGTGCTCATGACCCCGAGAGACCACAAACTAACCCATGACTGATATCTGTACCTGTATACTGCAAATCATGAGGTAATAATGCGGAATACATGGAACTATAAGGCCATAAGGTTCAACTAAATACAATCACATGGGCGGAAATACCCAAAACAACTAAAATCTGAACGTAAATCTGAAAGCCTCTAAATTGTCTAAATAAGGAGTTGAAGGAAATGTCTCCAACTAACTCCGTAAAACTGAACTGAAGAAATAAATGAATAAAATCATATTGTCCTCGAATCAATGAGGACTCACTGTGTCTCTGCGACTAGAACGCTATCGCTACTGCTGGGCTGGAGCTCGTGTCTCGGAACCTATGGTGTAACATGAGAAGAAAGCACCATAGCGCAAATGCGTCAGTACAACTGGAGTACTGAGTATATGAGGAAGGCAGGCTGAACATAAAGGTTTTCATGTATGAACAACACTGACTGACTAATATGAACGTTGGAGTGCAAACACACATATATAGAAACTGGGATCGTGAATACGTGATAGCATGACCTGTACGCTAATACATGGTTTACTGATAACTATCATGACTGATACTGAAACTGATAACATGGACGACTGTATCTGACAGTCCTGTATATACTGAAATCTGAAGAACGCTCTGAGTTCTTTTACTAAGACTGTTATTGAAACTGATAACATGGATGACTGTATCTGACAGTCATGTATATACTGAAATCTAAAGAACACTCTAAGTTCTTTTACTGAGACTATAACTGAAACTATGGGAAGTAGTATTTAACTGACATGCCCCGTGTATGCCGTTATGGCTAAGCTGGGGTCCAATCACTGCCCCAACTGGAGGGGTGTCAATACCGCGCCACTAGTAAGGATAGCTGTGAGTGACCCTTATCTGGAGGGTACTCAATGAGAACGGTGGGAACCCTAAACTGATGGGTTAAGCCACCTCATCAACCCTAACCTGACAGGTTAAGATATCTCAACCTACGCAGGCTATGTAGTTCTAGAACATAAGGATTGCTACTAAGAATCACACCCTGAACTGGCGGGTGAGTTCCTATCCTTAGGTTTACTCGGTGCTAACCTCTACTCCCATCTAGAGTGACTGGACATGAATAACTGACTGTGCATGACTTGATCTTACTGAATTTCATTGACTGGCGGAATGTTACTGATATCTGACAACTGACTAAGATCATGTTATTTTCCTGAGTCACATGACTGACTGAAGTCTAGGCACACAGCTATAGTTTTTGGGTACAAGTACCCCCAGGACTCGATGGAAGGAAACTGACACACATGACTGAGTTGATCATAAGAGTAGAGTCCATAATTTATAATATCATAAGTAGGGATCTCATACTAAGCATGGTTATCAACAATGTATTCCATGGACAGGATTTCATATCACATGGAATTACTTGCACAGTCTTAATATCATATTCGTTGCATAATCATATTAGCCACACATACTAATAGGATGGAAGTTCATGTGGATTGCATGGTTATCATGCATCTTGTTCATAAGTAGGATTTGCAAGTAAACATAGCATAATCTCATAAGAATAGTTCATGAGTATTCCAACAACATTTCCAAGGAACATTATCAATCATAGAAGTCATTGGAACGTAAGGGCATATCATGAATCCTTCACTTAGTCACAATTTAGCTATATTGCATGATATCTAGTTCCTTAGGCATTTTATCAAACACCTTACATGCACATCTTAAGCATAAGTGAATTCATCAAATTATACATCATGAAAAACCAAATTTACATGTTTCCAACTCATATGATATCATGAATTCACAAAAACATATATAAAGATTCCATCTTGGGAATCACCTAATATCAACAACATGATCATCAACACCCAACAATATAGAAATCATACTTTATAATGAAAAAGAGGAAAACAAACAAGCATCAACATTGGTGTGATCATATCACCACAATCAACCAAGCTTTTGTATTTTAAAGATTGATTCTTGAACTCCACGGACGAAAGGAATCCGTGGATGAACACTACGCATACCTTAGAAGGAAGATTCTTGATGATTGACGGAGGAATTTCCTTGAAATTGGATCTTCAAGCTTAATTATGCAACCCTAGTTGTTTTTCTCCTTTAGTTCTCTTGGATTATGAGCTTTAAGATGAAAATACGGTTGCAGTATGTTTAGAGGCTATATATTTCATAGGGTTAAGTTTAGAGATGTGTAAGGATTATTTAAAGACTTAATTAGCTTTAAAATAACTCAAGACGGAGTGTTTTTAACACCAGGAATTGACTTAGGCGGCGCCCAAGTGATCGTCTATGCTTGGGTTGGGCGGCGCCTAACCAATCACCTATGCTTGGTTTAGGCGGCGCCTAACCAATCGCCTATGCTTACTGTCTCTCACGAAAATAGGCATAACTTTTTGCTCGGGTATTGGATGAAAGCAAAATTGATATCGTTGGAAAGCTAATTCTATTTTTTACAATTTGGCGGGTCTAAATCCGAAAAAATACCACATTAATATCGAGTTATACTCATTCAAAGATGACCCTTGCAAAATTAAACACTAAAACTTGATGGATTCAAAAACTCTTAGCTTGTATTACCTTAAGTGACTCATATGAACATGCTTAATGCATCATAAGCTATACTATCACTAGAATATTTATTGTAAGTCATGTACTCAAGTATGAATCACAGGATTAGAAACATGCGGGGTATTACAAATGAATAATTGTATTGTGTTGTTAAGATTCTTAATATGGTACCATTGGTGTATTGTGATTATATTCATACTTTATTTGGCATATGAGACATGTGGAAATTCATGGATGAAATTGAAATAATGAGTGGATATTGGCTCACATGGTTATGAAAATATATCATTGTGGTTGGTTGTGAAAATACTCATTGTGATTGGTTGTGAGCTTTACATCCTAACATCATAATTATTCATGAAAAATTAGTACCACCATGGAAACATCTGAAAAACACTGGCAATATCTTTTTAAAACCCTCCTCAAGGGATGTACTGGGAAGGAGATATTGTAACACCTTATAAAATCGTTTTTGAGGGATATGCCAGAAAGGGGATATGAGATATATAGATTATATATGGGTAGACAAACCCCCTATGGGTCCTACATCAAGAAGCTTTAGCTCCGTAGGTATATAAGAGTATTCTGTGACAATCTTGGAGGTTGTGCGATGACCTCGTGCATTATCATCATCTTCATTATCATCATCATATACATTGCACTTACTTTATTGTATTATGTTGTGTTGTATTGGAATATTGACTTGTCGTCTGTGTATTTATCGTGTCTTTTTTTACTTGTATTTGATGATCTTGTAGATGCATATTCCCCCTTATTCTTCTTATATGTGATATCATACATACTTTTATTCTATCTTGGTGTGATGTTGCTATATATGTGAGATATATTAGAACTGTTAGTGCAAGGGGTGTGGGCTATCATTGTGGGATATTTTCTGATTACCGGTGACGTACCCTTAGTGTATATTTTGTATGTTTTATTTAGTACTTTGCTTGGTCGGCCTATGATCCCTACTGAGTACAAGTTTACTGTACTCATGCTTATTATGCCTTTTTGGTGTAGTTCCTATCTCGAGTATGCCTCAGCTTGCTTGACTCGAGCGATTGTGGGGGCTTCTAAGGTAGCGGTTGGGCATTCATGCATCCGAAGTTCACCTCTATCTTTCTGTAGTGGTTATGTCTTTATTAGTATTCGGAGATAGTTATTATTCCTTTGTGGTTATTTTTTTGATGTATTTGACTCTTGGATTGTATTAGTAGTTCTTATACTATTTACACCTAGTTTTGGGCATGATTGGTATTTTGGATAAATTCTTTCTGCATTAGTATAATAACTTATATGGTTCAGCTTTGTTCTAGAAGACTTATCTTAGGATATTTCTATCTTTTTCTATTTTATGTATCGGTTTGGGGTAACAGGCTAACTTGTCAAGTTACACTGTTATAAGTGTTATCATGACCTTTATTTTTGGGTCAAAAATTATATAAGAATATGATGTCATGGAAAGATAGTATAAAAAACTGAGAGGATGTGTGTTTTCCTTAATGAGAGGCTTTTGCTGATGATATTGTGGATGAATCCTTGTGTGGTCTGGTTATTTGATATCATGTGGGGATCCTTGTATGGTCCGGTCATTGAGACTACATTTAGTTTTTTATGCAGTTTTATTATTGAAATTTTAAGGCAAAATGGCTCAGTGGACCTCTGTACTAGGTCGGTTTTGTAAGTTGGACACTTCTACTTACGTGTTTGTCATATGGACCCCTAAACCCACTAAAGAACTATATTTTAAACCCTTTGACTTTTGACTTTGCCTATGTGGCATTAAAATGCTGACTAGGACAAGGAGAGTGATTACACTCGCCTAGCATGCGAGTGGGGGTCAATTTTTGGCTAATTTTATATTAAAATAATTAAAAGTAACAATAAAAAAAGATTAAAACTTTTTTTTAGTTTTTTAATTTTAAAATATTTTTTAAAAATATAAAAAATAATAAATTTAAAAATAAAAAAATCCCCCTTCCCTAATCCCCAACCCCTATCTAGCCATCCCCCACCCTACCTCCTCCTCCATCGACCCCATCCTCCTCTCCCCCACCCCCACCCCCACCCTTCACCCCACCCCATCCCTTATCTCGATACCTTCAACCCCATCCCAACATCTCCACTCTACCCTAACCCCATTCCCAACACTTCCACCCTACCCCAGCCCCGTTCCCAGCACCCCCCCCTACCCATCCCCTTCCCCGATCCCTTCCCCCCCCTCCCAACCTCTCCACTCTACCCTAACCCCATTCCCAACACTTCCACCCTACCCCAGCCCCGTTCCCAGCACCCCACCGTACCCATCCCCTTCCCAATACCCTCACCCCATCCCAGCCCCATTCCTAGCACCCCAACCCTACCTCAGCCCCATTCCCAGTACCCCTCACCCCACCCAACCCCATCCCAACACCCTCACCCCACCCCAGCCTTATTTCCAGCATCCTCAGTCCTATTTCTAGCACCCTCACCTTACCCTTCCCCTTCCCAACACCACACCCCAGCCCCTTCCTAACATCCCACCCCACCCCAGCCCCATTCCCAGCACCCCACCCCATTTTTGGCCCCCCTCCTACAATTCAATTTTTTTTTCCTCACAATTTAAATTTTTTCATATTTTTTTGGGATTAAAATTTAAATTTAAATTTTTTTTATTTGGGATTAAAATTTAAATTTGAATTGAAAGTGAGTGATAGTGGATATTGAATTTAATGAATAAACTTGAAAAAACTTAAAGTTTTTGTGAATTTGTTAAAGATATTCAAATTTAAAAATCAAAAATTCATTATGTTTGTACATATGAATTTATAGTTAAGAATTTAAATTAGTTGGAGAAGAATTTTAATTATTTAGAATGAATTTAATGTTCAATTTGTGAGAAAAAATAAAAAAATGATTATTCAAATTTTTCTACAATTTATAATTTTTTCTTATTTAATTAAATTAATTTTAATATTTAATTTGTTATGTAACATTTTAAAAATGACTTGGAATTTAATGAAATGCTTAAAAATGACATGGCAGATGATGTGGCACACATGGCAACTGATGTGGCACACGTGGCAGCTGATGTGGCACACGTGGAAGCTGACGTGGCACACGTGGCAGCTGGCGTGGCACATGTGGTAGCTGACATGGGAAAGTGTGTTACACTCTCCAAAAAAGTATTTAAAATAATGCTTTTTAGAGGGTTCAAGGGTCCATATGAAAAACATGTAAATAGAAGTGTCCAACTTACAAAACCGACATAGTACAAGTGTTCATTGAACCATTTTGCCAAATTTTAATTGGCTTTTTTGAGGATTAGCTAAGTGACATTATCTTTGAGTTCCTTATGTGAACAGATTCTTAATGCTTGGCAAAATAATGAGTTTTAAATAAAAGTGACAAAAATTAGTTGAGGTTGTTGATACCTACAGAATTTGATTGATAACTTGTCTGAAGTATGATATTGGTGATGAGACTGTTAATGACTTATAATTAGTTGATTTTGTTTGGCCTTGCTTATGTGCTAGTGGTGTGTGGATCACTCTTGAGGTTTTTAAGAGTTAAGTGAAGCTCCTAATAAAAATATTGTTAGTTAGAAATAAGAATGACTATGCATATCTTAAATTGGTGTTAATGATATAAGAGTGATTTGGCTTGATAATAAAGTATTTGTTATATGAAAAATATTGAGTTAGTGATTGCTTGGGCATAAGTTTTAGTTGTGGATTTATGCATTAGAAAAAAAATTAGAAGATAAATTATTATTGAATTGACCTTGTGGCTGAATTATGCATTTATATGTCCTATTGAGTTGGCTGATATATGACACTTTTAAAAGGCAGTAATTCCCATGATGGTGGTAGAAATTTCAAATGGCTTAGTTACACTCATATAATAATCAAGAATGACCCTGAATGGGAGGATATAAGTGAATTATTAAATGACACGATTAATCTTTCCTTGAGTGATACTTGGTGGATATTGCTTGTAGAGTGATTAAAGTATGATGACTAGATAGGGATTAATAATGTTGTGGAGGAGAATGTGTTGTAGTCTCTAATACGATGGGATCTTTATGGCTGATAGTTGTAAATCTGTGTAATAAGTGAGAGATTACGTTGTCACCTATGTATAGTAGTAAACAGTATGCTTGAACCATGGGTGATATTCAGGTAAAAAGGATAGTGGTTGTGAGATTCTGAAACTATCTTTATATAATAAATTTAATAGTTTTGATTAAGTTCATGCGGTTATCTAAGTTATGTGACTTATAAATGGTATGGTGACTTACATATGATCAAGATATAGATTGTCTATAGGATAGTCTTAGCTAGAAACTAATTTAAGTTTTTCAGGGAGAGCTTTTATGTTGGGTGGATTAAGCGTGACTTGTCTAGTGTTGAATTTGAGTAGTAGATTCGTGTAGCATCTTGTAGCACTTTTCAGAATTGAATTCAGGGTTCTAGAGCTCCGATTATGAAAATGAGGTGATTTTAAATGTTGTCTTCTTCAAGGTGAATCTTTTGATCGTCTTTATCTTTCTTTGACTTGTAAAACTCAAGTTTAAGACTTAGGCTATTGAAAGGAGAATATGTGATTTGTGCATAAATATTTGGCTCCGCATTACAAATTTTGAAAAGCCTTAATGGAATGATTGAATATAGAATGAGGTTGGTTGATACAGATATCAAGTGAGTAAATAGGGTGCAATATAAGCAAATTGTTAGTAATGTCTCTCTAATTTCAACCTCGTGCTTCTCTCCATCGAATGTCTATTTGAGGACGAATGAATGGTAAATTGGTATCTGATTGTAACAACTCATTTTTTGTTACTAAATTATCTATGATAAATTCATGAAACATCTTATTTTTTATTCCTGAATATTAACTTGAGCCCAAAATAGCCATCATTTTATTTATTGTGTCGCCTCAACTTTTTCACTAATATTTAAAGCTTTCGATATGTCTAGATAAACTCAAGCCCGATGAATTTAATTATTCATAAGTATTAATATCAACCATTTAGTTTGGAAGTTCGTTAGGAATGAATTAATGTCGTACAATATCCCTAACACAAAATTAAGTTTAAAACTTTTTTAATAGAGTTCCGATATGAGTTTCTTTTAGGGTCAACTTCAAACGATCATATATCCTAGAATATAAGGATTTAATAGGTCAAATACCCACCAAATCAAATATATATTAGTCCTATTTCCAACATAATAAATCGTTCATCAATTTGAATTCAGAGTAAAAAATTAGGACCATTTTACTGAGCAATATCCGGGATGAAATGGATTTTGCTGTAGCAAAAATTCTAGTGGTATTCAAATCAACTTCATCTATATTTTAGCTCTAAACAACTCCAAATTTTATTCCACAACCTTAGAGATGTAATTTTTCAAAGCTTAAGGTGAAAGTCCTTCGTTAAGGTAAAATTTTCCATTATTTTCTTCGTCTTTTAATCCTTTAACATCTTAGAATCCTTAAAAAGACTTTTATTGGTGAAATTTTTTTTTAGAAAAACTTATGGGTGTTCTTAATATGACCTAGAGCTGATTCCAAATTATAAAATTAAAGATTCCTAACATGAATTTCGTAAATTAGATTATGAATTTTGATGGTTAGGAACCTTGAATTTTGTAAAGATGAGACCTTTAGATCATTTATACTTGTTGTAATTACAGTTAACCAGAATGGCTATTTATTATTCCTTACTGCTATAGGAGGGTTTTTTACTGTTAGCCCAAGATTTTAGTGTGAGTTTTCTATGATTACTTCGTGTATCCTACAGATGTGGGTAATGAAAAAGGTAATGTAAATAATGGGGTGATAGTGATGATTTAGTGTTGCATTATGGTGGATGGTGTGAATTGATGAGGCTAGACTATGCTAGTGGTGAATATAATCTCGTTATTTGAGTTGGAGAATTCTAAATTACAAATAAAATGTTTTAAAATGATATTACAATCTTAGTTAAATTATATTCCATTTAAGATGTCATTAGTTCTTTTCTTTGATTTTATTTTATGACTATGTGAACTAACATTGGTAAGTCGATGATGCCTACCCATAAGTAGGTGCCTGCATGGTCCATTGATTTGGATTGTGACAGAAAAGGGAATGAAATAGCCATAAGTTTCACGTGTAAGGAAAAAACTGATTAGAGAAGAGAAGAAAGAGCGATATTGCAAAATAAAAGGGGACATACGCTCTAAGAGAAGAAAAAGAGGGAAAATTCTTGAGAAACTTCTATCGGGTTTGAGGTAAATTTCTTAACTTGGTCCATAAATTTGACTCGTATAATTTATGACTATATATTTGGGGTTGGGAGATTAATAATCAAGGGTTAAAGTGATAGATAAATCTTTAAATTCTCATGAACGAAGCAAGAATATTAAATGATTGGATTGTAACTTTGATACTTTTGGCTTAACTAAAGAATAGTATATAAATAATAAGGTTATTGTGGTTTAAGATAGTGAGGAAAATCACCTATAGGTATATTTTCGTGGGTCGAAGAAAAAATTTAGTATAAGTTGACAAGTTGAGGGCCAATCATGAAATCTCTAGGTTTGGGTAGTTTAAAGTAGTTACGTTTAGCCTAAATGAAGAATTTAACACAAAATTGATTGATGTGATTATAGATTCGATCGAAGGAGGTCATATAAATTGTTTGAGGTAACAAATTTGGTATTACGGCAAGTTTACTATAAGTAGTAATCTTACCATAATTTGTGTTTCTTAACTTGCATATTTGATACATGATTTTGATAAAACAAGAGTTATTGAATGCTTTTAAATTGCATGTGGGGCAAGTCTTTTATTTGATATGATATTAAAATGGTTATCTGAGATATGAAACTGTTATTATGAAATTTTTATTTACTTAAGACATAAGTATCTTGACATCTGTTTTATTCAAGTTTATATGCGATATGATTTGATATGAACTTAAATGCTATGCACTATTTTGAAAATGTTTTCATATGAGTACCTACAGTTTACAAAGAAAGTATAAATGAGAGTAGACCTTTCTTTGAATTCCATAGCTAACAGTGGGTTTATTAGATCTGGTGCACCTTATATTTATATATTATTGTTACATCCCTCGCTAGTAGAAGGCAGAACTAGCATACTGAAACTGATCTCCCTCGTGTAGGGACCTACTGATATGATTATTTGACTCCTTCATGAGGGGTTCACGGTTATTGACTTTTCTTGAAGCAGAAAGTTATACTGATTACATGATTCATTCTTTAAAACCTCCCAAATATGTATTATTTGATATAATACAATGCTTATTGAGTATATTACTGAACTATTAATTTATCTTGCTTACATGAAACAAATGATACTGCTTCTCGTTACTATTTTTTGAAAGAGTATTTATTTTATGATGTTTTATGACTTGTCCACATTAAAACAATTGTGGTTAAATGCTATTACTCATTGAGATAGCGTCTCACTCCTTAATATTTTACAGAGAATGCAAGTGATGTTGGTGAAGATTTCTTTAGCTAGAGTATTCGAGTTAGTATATTCCTATTGAGCCCCCGCACTTGTTCGCATAGGTAGGAGTTTATTTATTTGTTATGTTCTTTTCCTTGAAAACCTTTAGAGTCATTCCATAGTCATGTCTTAGAGTTATAGTATTCTTTCATTATTTTGGACTTGTGGAGTATTTGACTTCCTCTCATATTTTGAGGATGGATTTCGTATTGTTAATTGGTGTTATTGGTGCATTGTTGGTAGTTTTGGTGTGTTATGTTGTTGAACTGAGGCTGGAAATTTTTTTGTTAGATCCAAAAATTGAGAAAATTCTGTCCGATTTTTTGTAGAATATCGATGAAGCTTGCTTTGGAGTTCTAATTTCCTTAGCACCGATTATGATCCTATTTTGGATCGTAACTTTATATTAAACCTATAACTTTCTTTCGATAGAAAAACTTAATCTCTCCTTTCAAGTACTTATTTTCTCTTTTTGAAAATGAGTTATGTTAGTATTATAGGACTATACATTACTTTAGAGATTGAACCAAAACTAATTGAAATTACTTTAAACACTACTTGAAGATAATAAAGTCCATAATTGGTTTTGAAATATTAAAATCCCATTAAGAAATGAACAGAATTGAAATCTTTCAAAAAGGTATTTGAGTAGTCCATGTTGGATGAACCAATAAGACAATATGATTTTTTTTTAATATTATGTACAACAAAGTGCATTAGAACCCAAACTAATATAACCACATTTTATTACAATGATATAACACGCCTCACCCATTTTAGAACTTAAAAACAAAATTCAAAAAAAAAAGAAGAAAAAAACAGCAACTCATTTTTATGTTGGTTAAATCAAACCACACTTTATATTTAAACTAGCTATCAGAGCTCATGCCAGCACGAGTTTAATGTATGTTACTTTATTTATCTCGATGTATGTGGTGCAGATGAAATTTAGAAAGTTAATCGAATTTTTTGTATGATTTTTAAATATTTTAAGTTATTAATTAGTGATTTATAGTAATTTTACATAATTTTCAAACATTATATGTTACTATTTGTATCTCAATTTATGTGGCATTTGATGGAATATTTGAGAATGTGTATCAAATATGTTAGATATTCTTTTTTAACATATTTTAAGTTGTTAAATATCATAAATTAGACTAGTGAATTGAAATAACTATTTTTTGTAATAGAACCAAATAAAATAAAATGGAGGAAGTATTCTATTATTACAAGGATAAATTAATTAAAAAAAGGTCCAGTACAAATATAAATGAGAAGAAGCCTCAACCGTATAATAAAGTAACTTGAGCCCACAAACTTCAACCAAACATATATGATAGGAGGCTCATTATGTAATTGTTGAGTGCTCTTCTTGTCTATTTAAAATATTGTACATCAATAAAGCAACAAGTTACAATCTCTTTAAAGCACACAAGCAGTTGAATGTCGAAAATGCCCCTGTGAGGAAGCACACATGACAACCACCACCCGTGGCGATGTTGAATTCAAGGGGTTCATCCGAACTTTCTTCGTCGAAAAATTATATTATTTTTACATGGTCAAATTTTTTTATATATACATAGTAGATGTTGAACCCTCTCCGAATATTTATTGTTGAACCCCCTCAATAAAAATTCTGTTCCCGCTACTAACACCACATGTGTGCTTCACTCACATGTACATATAGTAGTAATGAAACTTAAAAATGAATAAGTTTTTTTTTCTCCAAAAGTGATTACTAAAACTAGAAACTTTCATATAATAAAATGACATGGTTACTGTTATTGCTGCATCTAGGAAATGAAAATTAATAAACTAGCAAGAAAAAGATAATACATTAAGGGTCGTTTGGTAGACTGTATAAGAATAATGTAAAATATGGTGTATTAATAATGCTTGTATTAGCAATGCTTGTGTTAGCTATGCTTCCTTTAGTTATACTTGCATTTTTTTATGTAGTATTTGATTCGATAATTTAAAAATAACATGAATTACATAATTTCTAAAAAATTTTTTTTTTTACATAATACCTTCAATATATATGTTTGAAAGGATACAATTTTTTTTTAAAGGATAATAGTGTCTTTAAGCACGTTAATGCATGCATTAGATCCATTGCATTACTAATACCATGGATTTTGAGGTATTAGTAATACACATCTTAATACATAATAGAGTGTATAACTAATATACATAAGGTAAAAAAAAAATATACCAAACAAGATACTACTAATACACATTAAACTAGCGCATGCCTTAACTTTCCAATACACTCTACCAAACGACCCGTAAGTGTAATAATCTTACCAAACTACTACATTAACAAATACGCAATGAGTCAAATGAACATTAAGAAATGAACTTTTAATTTAAAGCCAAAGCCTTCTCCAATATATTAAAATAGAGGATATAAGTAGATCTCAACTGATTTCAATTTGCTTGCAATCTTTTGAATGAAACAAACAACCAAATAATGATCGGAGCTACAACTAGACCTTGAACGAAAACCTAAACTCAAAACTCTCATTTTGATTTCTCCCTTTCTTACTCCCCCTTCCCTTTTCTCTTTTCTAATTTTGTGTATTCTATCCTATCTCTTTGTATTGTGGTGTTATATATGTATGGTGTTGGTTTTGTATTGTTTCCTCTAAATGTTGTTGTCTATGTGTAGTTTTCTTTGAGGTTGCTGATTGTTTTTAGTTGTGAGAGAGTATAGTATGTAGGTAGTAGTGGTAAGTTTTCTAGAAAAAGAAACGTGAGGGGGTAGTATTAGATTGTTGGAGAGAGTTTTTGGGTGGAGGATTTTTTTTTGTACTTTTATGGAGAGAAAAAACGCTGCAATAGTGTGTTGACTTTTTTGTGTTGTATGTTCTCTTGGTGTTTTTATAAGTGTATGTGTAGTTGTTGCAGTTGAGGGATTTGGGTGAAACGTGGGTGTGTGTTGGTGGAAAAAAGGAAATTAGTGGTTACGGGGTGAACAGGGTAGTTTTTCTCAGGGATATTTTTTTGTCTTGTTTAAATTAAACATATAAATGGTAAGAAAATTATTTTGAACTGATCAAATGTATAAGACATTAAATAACTAGTAATAAAATTATTATTATGAAAATATTAATATCAATAGATTACTTATTAAAAACTAAATTAAAATATATATATATATATATATATATATATATATATATATATATATTAGAAAATTTTCTTTCTTGCAAAATAAATGAAAATAAAAATTTATCCTAAAATGTGAATCCATTTTTATAGTTTTCAAATCTTTAAAAATAAATTTAATAAAAATAAGATAAAATTAAAATGTCTAATTTAGACCTAAACTAAAATGGCATAAAATCTTAGATTTGGTAAAAAAATTAGGTGTTTATTGAATGACAACTTTGCTTGTAAACATAAAGAGTTTTCAAGCAAATAAGTAAAGATGAATAATTTTTTATTTAGTCATTTATTAAAAGTAAAACATAAATAATAGGAAAGAGGTGTGACCGAACCTTGACTTTGGGCCGCCTACATATCTTGGGCTATAAGAGAATTGGGTCACGTGTAGTTCAAATAAGTGCAGGAATGAAAATATGAGTTAGAGAGTCGAGTGAGGCCATATCGAGGTTACGGCTCATGGCTCCTTTTATTACATCAGAGAAAGGAAGAAAAATAGAAAGGAAAAATATAAGATCCTACCTGTTCAACTTGTCTTTATTTTACTTCTTTATATCTTCCTTTTGGATCTCCAGTTATCACCTCACCTTCTTCTGGTGGGTACCTTGATCTCAAAATTTAATCTTGAAGTTAGGAGTTGAAACTTGAACTTACATTAAGTTGTTGATACTCCTCCAAAGGATGGTTCATAGAATATTCTTGGATGCTTGTTCTCTTGATCAGAAGCTAAGAAGATAGCTCTTGAGATTTTGGGCCGCTACATATGTAAAACTGACTCTAACTCTCTTCAAGACTGAAAATTCTTCTCAACTCTAACTAGAGATGAGATTCCATTCTTGGACATCAAATTTGTGCTTTGTCGAAAGACCTACAAGCTATCAAACACAAACAAAACAAAGATGAAAAGAATTTTTATGCCCAGTTTGTACTAGAAAAATTTTGTGAGTTATTCGAAAATCTATAAACTAATTACTTAAATGAAGAATATGAAAATGCTAGAAATCTAAGCTAAGTATGAATATAAAATAAGACTCTTGTTCTCAATAACGCAACCAAGGAATGTTATACCTTGTGAATGCATGAAAAAGAATAAGGATCTTTGCTTCTTAAAATGCCGTTAGGGAATATTGTACCCTGTGAAGGAATGAAAAAGAAAAATAGAAATTTTATTTCTTAAAATGCAATAGGAATATCATACCCTTTGAAGACTTAAACAGAGAAAAAAAGAAAATAGAATTATGCTTCCTAAAATGACAACTAGTGAATATCGTACCCTATGAAGACTTAAAGAAGAGGATTTAGGGGTTTTGTCCCCTAAAATGACAACCAAAGAATGTCGTATATAGTGAGGACTTAAATAAGAAAAGAAATCGGGGGGTTTTATTTCCTAAATTGATGACTAGGGGATGTTATACCCTATGAAGACTTAAAGAATAAAATTTAAGGGATTTTGTTTCCTAAAATGAAAACTAGGGGATGTTGTACCCTATGAAGATTTTAAAAAGACAATTAAGAGATTTTGTTCCCTAAAATAACAAATAGGGGATGCCATACCCTATGAAGGCTTAAAAGAAAGAATAGAAGATTTTGTTTACTAAAATGACAACTTGAAAATGTTGTACCCAATAAAGACATAAATAATAAGATAGGGGGGTTTGTTTCCTAAAATGGCAACCAGAGAATGTCGTATTGTAATACCCCGGGAAATTTTTTGTTGAAATTTTGTGCATAAACGTGTTGGGTTCTATCTTCTAGAATGAATTATAAATTTTCCGTGCAGAATGTCTTAGATTATGACCCACCATTGGGTAGAGTATCGAATAAGCTTTCCAAAGATATGTGGATCATCCAAAACGGACACCCAAGCGACGAGTTATGAACATTCCGATCGAACCGTGAATAGTAGTGAACAGTAAAACATGCAGGAAAAAGTACTGAGGCCTAGCATATTTTTGCTCCAACTTTAAATGATCGTAACTTCTTGTACATAATGATATAGGTGATCTAATATATATCAACGGAAAGCTATGCGAGTCCTCTTTCCAATGAAATTAGTTTCATGCAATTTGTCTATTAGGAAAAAAAGTTATAGTCGATCTACTTCAGCCTATCAAAAGTGAATTTTTGGGTCAACTTTAAACGATCATAACTCCTTGTACACAATGATCTGGGTGAGATACTATATATCAACGAAAATATATGAGAGTCCTATTTCTAATGAAATTAGTTTCATCCAATTTAGATATCGTAGTAAAACGTTAAGGTTGATCTACTTCAGACTATCAAAACAGTCCACCAAAGGACATATTCGAGAATTATTTGATTTTTAGGCGCGTTTTGATCGTTCCCCCTCACCCAAAATCTGTCTGAACCTTATATTAAAGACTATTAGAAGCATTATATGTTATATTTCATCAAATTCCCTCAAAAAGAAAACCCTAAGCTCCTACATCAAACTTCAAGAACTTCCAAAGTTCACCATTAATTCTACAAATTTATTCAAGATTCCAAGTACCTAGTTTAAGAACTCCAAGAACCATCATTTAAAGGCATGATTAACATTTCAAAAATGAGTATCGATCTAAAGTTCATCATTCAAGGTATGTGGGGTTTTTCAATAAGAACTCTCTTTCGTTCTTGTGCCCAAAAGTAATTTTATTTACAAAGGCATGATTTTTATTTGATTTTTATGAATTTGAAGTATGAACCCATATCTTATGATGATTATTATAAAATATTGATGTTTATGATTTTGAAAGATGAATTTACATGTGTGGAGATATAAAGCATGAATCTTGAATGATATTTATCATGATTTTGATATTTGGGTCGTGAATCCCCATTGGAAATTGTGTTTTTTTGAGAAAGTAAGTGTTATAAGCATGTTGATGTTGAATATTTGAGATATTTTGAATGATTTGACCTTTTGGTCTTAATGGAGTTGTTTTGAACTCGAGTGTGAAAGAAATCCACAACGTGATTGATTTTGATAGATGGGAAGCATAATGGCTCCCGATGTATATTTATATATTACGAAAATTGTTTTATTATGGATTGTCTTTGAAATGATCTGAGCTAAGTCCGGGAGAAATCTTTAGCATCAGTGGGAGGTATAAAGAGACCTTACTTCCCTAGAACTACGTGCCCCCGCAGGAGTGAGCCTGAGGTTGATTTATATAGTGATCACTAGTTTATATGGATTTGATATCGATAGTCCTACTCCGATGGAAAGGATAGGACGGCTCTCCCCAATGTGGGTTATACGTTGGACTCCATGTAGCTCACATGGTTTATGTCGGTTATAGGATCTCCCAATGTGTGTGTGTTTCCTTGTGTCTATGGTGAATGGTGAAGTGATTTGAAAGTGGAATTGTGAAAGTTATTCTTTCGAAAGATTTAAATGATATTTACATTATGACAATTGATATTCTTGATGAACTGAAAGTGATTGACAAATTATATGATGACTCACATATGTTATTGTACTTATTTCATCCTCTAATGATTATGATGATTTTCTTCGGGCTATGTGAGTCTTTCATACATCCTGCATATTTCTTATAAATATTTATGATGATGATGTTTATACAAATGCATACACCCTCATATACTCGATTCTTTTCCATGGTACTAACCCACATCTTCAGATGTGGGCTGCATTTTCTTGGAATGTAGGTTCAGGTGCTCAGTTTCAGGTTCGACAGTGATTCTTCGGGCACGTTGTTCTACATCCTCTATTGTGGTGAGTCCTTATGTTTCGAGGATGTGATGTCTGATGTTGGTTTCACGTAATCATTAATATTTGATAACTGAGTATGAGTCAGTTGGGGCATGTCTCAATGGCTCGCTAGTTTTATTGATTTTTGTAGAGGCTTGTTAGACTAGTATGGATGTTGGGAGTTGACTAATAAGTGATATTTTGTTATCTTTCTGAAATTATTTTATTCTTGGATGATGATTACTTTGTTGATATTTGAGGGTTATTTATGAAAACCCCGTTGATTTGTGTTGAACTGAATAAAAATGGCTCAAAGGGTTAGCTTGGGGCTACTCGTAGCCTCAAGCATCGTGTGACGCTCCGGGACCCATTTTCTAGGGCGTTACATGTACACTATGAAGACTTAAACAAGAAAAATAGGAGATTTTATTTCCTAAAATTTCAACTAGGGAATGGGGTACCCTATGAAGACTTAAAGAAGAAAAATAGGATATTTTGATTCATAAAAATGACAATTAGGGAATGTCGTACCCTATGATGATTTAAAAAAGAAAAACTTGAGAGTATTGTTCCCTAAGATCATTACCAGAGAGTGTCGTACCCTGTGAATACTTAAAGAAAAAGAGAGGAAATTTTGTTTACTAAAATGTCAACTTGGAAATATCGTACCCTATGCAGACAGCCAAAAGATAATAGGGATTTTTGTTCCCAAAAATGACAACCAGAGAATGTCGTACCTTATGAAAACTTAAAGAAGAAAAGTAGGATATTTTATTTCCTAAAATGACAATCGGAGGATGTTGTATCCTGAGAAGACATAAAGGAGAAAATAAGAAAATTTTATTTTTTAAAATGACAACTAGGGAATGTTGTACTCTATGAAAACTTAAAGGAGAAAATAGAAAATTTTGTTTCCTAAAATGACAATCAGGGGATGTCATACCCTGTAAAGATTTAATAGAGGAAATAGGAAATTTCGTTTACTATAATGACAGTCAGAGGATGTCATACCCTGCGATGACTTAAAGAAGAAAGTAGGATATTTCATTTTCTAAAATGGTAATCAAGGGATGTCGTATCCTATAAAGACTTAAAGGAGAAAATAGAAAATTCCATTTGCTAAAATGGCAACTATGGGATACCGTATCCTATGAATACTTAAAGAAGAAAACTAGGAGAATTTTTTTTCCTAAAATGGCAACTTAGAAATGTCGTACCCTATGAATATATAAAGAAGAAAATAGGAGATTTTGTCCCCTAAAATGTCAAATACGGGATGTCGTACCCTATAAAGACTTAAAGAAGAAAATAAGAGGTTTTGTTCCTGAAAATGGCAACTAGGGGATGTTGTATACTATAAAGACTTAAAGAAGAAAAATAGGTGATTTGGTTTCCTAGACCATGGGTGCCTTAAGGACGAAATAAGCTACATAGTATAGTTTAATGGTTTAAAATCTCATATTCATGACCCTTGACCCTATTCCGGCATCTTCTATAGATGTATATAAATGTGGTGCATATGGTTTTTGACTAATTTTTGGAATTGGCATTATTTTATCACTTTTCCTGAGTTATATGTCAGTTCTTATCCCACTGACCATTCTAAGATGCTATATTATTTCATATGTAGGGTCTGAGAACTTTTCTGTTACTCCTGTGAAACTTTAGGTGATTCGCTACATCTGTTGAGTGGATGTGAAATGGTGATCCTCCATCTTTTGGAAGGCTCGATCATTTCATCTATATTCTTTATGTCTTAGTATTTTTTTAGTTTTTCTTTTTAATCATAGTCAAGGGCATGTCCCAACCTATTTGGAAATTCTGGTTTTAGAGGCTTTTGTATACAAATGTGGGTTAGATGTTGGTTTTGATTCATAGAGTTTACATTTGATTATCTATACTTCTTATTACTATTTAGTTGCTTCCGTTGTATTCTTTTATTGTGTTCTGGATGTTAGGCTAAGTGGATGGTATCCGATACAAGGTGGGCTTGAGATACCCATCACGACTAGGACCTATTTTGGGTCATAACAAGCTTGGTATCAGAGCATGGTTTAGGGTCTTTGAGTGTCCACAAATCCGTGTCGAGTAGAATCCGTTTTTTGGGTGTGTATCATGCCACACTTATAAGGGAGATCTATGAGGAATTTAGAAATATTTTGCTTTCTTGTGTTCTATTTTGGACTATAGAGTCTGATTTTCTTGAAACTTCAATAACTCCTATATCATGCCTTCGCGAAGATCTAACATTTGCAGAAACTCTGCTGGAAGCTCTGTCCTATCTAAGTAAAATGTGGAAGGAATTTTCCCTATTTATAGAGTGGAGACCCAGTGTAGGGTCCTTGCTATTAATTGTACTACTCCACGCAGGGTTTTATTGGTCCCTACTAGTCTTCATGAGCGTCCCAGGCTGGTGGTACTTATGATCTGTCGATGATAACATCCAAACAACATATCCTCTTAGATAATGATACGATCGTTAACAAAATATAGTAACCCAACAGAATTTGGGGTCGAATCCCAAGGGAACACATAGAATCGTGGATCTTAGTAGTTATTCGGTGGGCAAAACAAGAAAAGTAAATGGAGGGTTTAATGTAGTAATCTCCAGCAAGTAACAATATTAACTTTGGTTGTAATCAGTCATTGGTGAACACTAGGATTGTGTTCCCTCTGGCTTCTCGACTTCGGAGGCTTATCGTGGTTTTCTAGACCAATTGGATACTTTGAATGCAGAATAGATAAGTTATGTACCTTCACAGTCTTTCAAACGAGCAGGTCTGTAGGTCCTACATGCGGTCCTTAGGTTGAATTCATAAGTTCCGGGAGTCATCTTTTTAGATCTTCTTTGATTATCAAACATGATTTGAACACAATTAAGCTGAAAAGTATCCGGAACATCCATAATTTCTCCAAAAGTAGCCAAAAACACCCTTTTCACCTTTTTCACAAACTTATCATCCAAAATATGATTTTCTGCAAAACATACCCAAAACGCATCATATCTGACAAATAACCTCAAAAACCTACATATTTTCCTAGTTTTAAGAACCGAAAGTACTATATTTTATAATGTTTGCGTGTCCTCAGACAATACAACATAACAAAAACAAAAATGACACTTAACTAGAAGAATCTAAGCTATTCAAGGTAGTTAGTTAACAATTTAAACTTAGAACACAACACCCCCTCCAATCTTATTTTTAAAAACCAAATATGTATAAATATGAAGCACAACAATGTGAAACAATGGGATCAAGGAATGTCAATTACATTAGAAACAGACAACCACTCATATTACACTGCCCGAAACAAGCAAATAGCTAGCAATATGATTCAAGTGCCCTCACTACAAAGATGTCCCACTCACTCATATGAAATAATGCATGTCAATGTAGGGACAACCAAAAGGCACTAAAACTCAACAGAGAAGTTCCAATTAATGCATGTCAAATACCATAGGCTTGACCTTATTTTCTTTACCTTAGCATTCAGATAGTCAAGATAGGATCACTGTCGGACTTTTTTTGGCTTGTAATGTAGGCTTGGGGGTTGGTATAGTACATATGGATAGATCAAGTGACTAAGACTCCTTGACATTATACTAACCTTGGGGTCTCACTTACTAGCCAATTTTCTTTATATTCCACCCTTATTTCTTCCTTTTTATTTTGTATTGCACATTCAGGTTGGGTGTGGTCTTTTATTCTTTCTCTTTCTCTTTTTTCACAATTATTATCTTCTTTTTCTTTTCTTTTTTACCACACCTAGCAGGTACTAACTTATTTCTCTTATTTTACCCTTCTTAATATCCATTCTACACTACGCACCCCTATGATGACCACCCTCAACTTAGGCGATTTGCCTGAGTTGAGGTGCACAATATCCAAGGAGGACAATAGAAAAAACAAGCTCATTGTAATATAAATAGGAAAGTGAATAGTGAAACAAGAAAAATAGGCTACAAAACTCAAAGCAGGGATTAAGGGATGTAATACACACATGGAAGGTCATTTAGGCTAAAAGTGGACTAAAATAAAAAATGGCCTATGATCCTTTCCTAACTGACTATACTTCAACCTAGGCAAGACTAATAGGGTAAGTTCTGAATTTACCACACAAAGAGAACTAGGTAGTATCTCACACACACATATCATAGAGTCAATATTACCAACTACTACGTATCCAGTTCGTGCAGTTGTTAGCAAGTGATTATCCTGTCCCTAATCCTTATTCCATAATAAGATCCACACTGTTCACATATATATACATTCATACTGTTCTAAAACACAAATTTTGAAGGGGTATAAAAAATTAGTCAAAACATGACTACTTCCTTAAATACTTAAAATCTCTTAATTACACAAAAACAAAACACAATACATAATAAAACACAATACAACACAAAATTATCCTAGACATGCCAATGCTACAACCATACCACAGCTGATAGGAGAAGAAGCACGGCAACAAAACCCACGGCAACATGGCATGCCCACCCTCAACTAAAAACTATACAGTATTCTTAATGTACCAAACTAAAAATGAGAGAAGTGAGAATATACCTCAAACGTACTAGGCACCCAAACCATGAGATCCTAATATAGGGCCATATTAGCTGACGGAGGAGATTATAGTGGTGGAACACTACTAGATGATGCACCTGTTGCTATAGATACATGTCTCTGCCTATCGATGAATGTAGACTACATCAAATCATGCCTGACCTTTTTAATGGCCTGGTCATCGACTCTAAGGTCAAAGTCGAGGCTAAAGAAGAAGTAGTTGGTGTCCCTTCGCCTTGCGTACTGGAGTTTAAAGCCTCTCCCTACTCCTCTATCTCTATATCAATACTAATACCTATATCACCTCAATGTGACTCATAAAGCTCTATAGAAATTACTGGGCCCTCATTCTGGGATCATGGTACTGCTGCTTACCATCTCGATATCCAAGAAGATCCTGAATGTGCCGGATCCTTCATAGTCCTAATTTATATAGTAATCGTTGGAAGTATCCTCTTATCAATACTTGGTATCTCAGGCACACCAACATCAGGACACAGCCTCTGAATCATGCAAGGGAATGGCAGATTAGTCAACTCCCCAAAGGCTCAATCATGTAACTCATACTTGAGGATAAGAAAAAATTAAAAATATAACTGACCATCATAAAAGCAACCAGTATAGCTCTTTCCCACGTTAATGTATTATCCAAAGTAGTGGGTATTAGTCGGTATCTAATCTGTAACTAACAAAATGGCCTTAAATATTAGTAGGCCCTTCTTGATCATATTATGCCCTTCAATCCATGGGGTCGCATCAGCCAAAGGTAAAATATAACTAGCTATCCACCTAGCCAACTTAACCTTCTCTCGTCAGTGCTCAACCTCCAGCATGATATGTTAGTCAGATGTGAACCTCAGTCTATGGTCGTATTTAGTTATAGATATAGGAGTAATATAATCTGGCTGAATATAACTCTGTGAATTATCTCTGTTGAAATGATAACTCTAACCCCTCAAACTAGCATATGCTTAAGCTGTGGCTACCTAGAAAATCTCACCAGGCTATGGCTGCCTAGAAAATCTCACCAGGCTAAGATTTCTATGCATAGGAAGGATTACGGTAGCTCTATAGAAAGCATAAAATTCCTGTACCATATCTAGGTGTAAGAATAAAGTGGACTATTTATCCACTCTAGATGATATCTATCAAATATAGTTCATAACTGTGGTACTCAATCCAACCCCGATAGATTAATCTAGCACACTTCATAAATATATCTCATAGGCTTGACTGCCTACCAAACACGACTATTAATAGTATATATCTCCATCATCCCTTCTATACACCACCTCTGATGTCCCTCCTCAGGAGGTGCATTTAAGGCATGTGAAGGAGTAGGACTCTGCCCTTACGGTACTGACTTATTGTAGGTAAACTACTCTATACCCTCCTCACACTGGGTTATATTTGTATGTTGTACATGAGTAGCAGTACCCTTCTCAGACTATGCCACCACTGATGGATCCTTCTGCTCTACCTCCTTAGATAAATCATAGGACCCCTTCTCAGATGAGGAGTCTTGACCAGCAACCCATAGAGTAGACTCATAATTTTTCTCCTCCTCCTCATCTTCATCATCATCATTAGGTAGAGGAGTATGTAATGGTGACATCCTGGTTGACTTCATTCTTGATTGGGCAGTAGCTAATTGAGTAGCATGGCAAGTTTGTCTTTTTGTGACTCTGCGTGTCACCCCTACTGTAGTGTCTCTACATCGCTACCTCGGGTACTCCTCTACTGAACCACTAGGCTTAAAAAACTCTTCCTGTCTTCTCAAAGCACCATCCTTTATCTTCTTCATAGCCTTAAGTGTCATATGTACTTTAAAAACCAGTTGTTAGTTTCCAACAAAAGTGAGGGATAGCAAAAGTTGAAGAAAAACTCAACATTCAAAAAGTTTGAATTTTTCCTCAATTTTCACATCCCTATAACCTCTTTGAAATCCCAACAAGTCCACTGTGTATACACTTATCATAACTCATAGTTTTCAAAGCAAACAAACATGCTCAACTAGTGGTATTACTTTTATTTATTCAAGTTCAACTTTCAGTTGGGGCCTAACTTCAGATTTTTCTTCAAAATAAGGCCCTACATTAAGATTTTAGGCTATTTCAAGTCTCCTACATAAAATCATGATAGATTCTATATACTTTGCAATAGGATACATATATCAACTCTTTTAAGCAATAGATAGATCAATACATAACCATTAGGAGCCGAGAAAGTTACCTCTTTTATGAAGAATCGAAAGCAAATAATGAAGAAGTCAAGCAAAAACAAAGTTAAAACTTGTTTTTAGCATGTTGGAATAAGTTGGTATCTCAAATAAGTGTCAATTTATCTTCACTTAAGTGTGGGGTTAGTTTGTATATTAAGAGGGAAGTTTGAGTTCAAAGATAAAAGTGAAGTTTTGAGGATTAGAATAAGCTAAAATAAGGTTAAAGTTGTCTAAATATAGGTGAGAGGCTATTTTAGGTCTTATATAAGTGTTGGTGGGCCCAAAATTTGAAATAAAAATTAGGCTCATAAAGGACCAACCCGCGGCTTCCACCCGTTGTCAAGGCTTGGGTGCGGGTGCCACCTATGGCCAGTAGGTGCCACCTGCGACTAGCAGGTAGTGGGCGCATGTGTCGGGCCAAACGTTTTTGCCCATTATGTTTTGAAATTTTTTCAACCACTTATGGTCCCATAACCTAAGTTTAAGGTCGCAAAAGTAAAATTAGATGCCAAAGTCCACAACCTTAGTCATTATTTTTATCCTCAAAATTTTAACTTTGCAGATTATTACTCAACTTATCGTGTGGGACTTGTGACCATGATGGGTTGGTCACACAACCCCCTTACCTAGTAATCGATGAAAGTATTATTTTTTATCGTATTTAGGGTAAGTCCAAGAGCTAAAAACCAACAAAATAGAAAATTAACAAAATGTGAATACTAATAATATTGGGTTGCCTCCCACTCAGCACTTAATTTAATGTCACGACATATTTAGCTGTGTCGGTTACTCAGACTTCACCAACGATCCCATGGGTTTCCTCCTAGGCAGTGCTTTATTTAACATCACAACACGATGTGGGTATCTTGACTACTCAAAATTCATCAAGATACCTATAAGAGTATTCTCTAGGGTCATCAAAATAATCAATCACTGACAATACCCTCATGTCAGTTGGCTGCTTCAATGATTTTTAGATGTTAAATGTAGCCTCCTCACCATTGACTATAAATCTTAGGTTACCTTTCTCATGTCAAACATAACACTCCCTGTGGCCATAAAAGTTCATCCTAATATAATGGGCATCTTGGTGTCAACCTTATAGTACAAGATGACAAAATCAACTAGAAAGATGAAGTTATCAGTCTCATGATCATATCAAAAGAGATTCCCATAGTCTTCTTCACTGTGCGGTTGATGTGCTATAGAAATATAGTACTTTTGACACTTAAAAAAGGAAAAGATACAAGGTTCCGAGGTTATTTTTTAGATATGATGCATTTTGGGTATATGTTATAGGAAATCATGTTTTGGATGATAAATTTATGAAGAAGAGGAAAAAGAGTTTTTGGATACTTCTGGGGCAATTATGGATGTTTGGGACACTTCCCAGCTATATCGTGTTCAAAGAACATTTGAGAATCGAAAAAGAGATGAAAAGATGACTCTTGATACCTTAAAAGTCAACCTAAGGACCACATATAAGACCTACAGATTGAACGTAGGCAAAGTAGATAACAGAAGTCCAAAATCCTGAGAGCTGACTTGTAGGACTTTTTCCATCCGGTACCTGCACCCTGTACCTGCACCCAGGGTCAGGACCACAAGTACTACTTCCGCCCATGCCAGACTGCGAGTACAGACCACATATAGCAACCTGTTTTCTCCTATTTCATTCGAGCTTTGGTTTTAAGGTTTCTTCATGTACTATAAATACCCTTTATGTGCTTTTTAGGAGATGCACTTTTGATACTCACAAACATATTTTGATTCCAGAATCTAAGTTTGATTATGGGAATTTTTTTATTGACTTCATTTTATTATTGGTCGACTGACTAGTGAGCTTTTAGCTCAGGCTAAAAATGAGAGGAAGGTAGTAAAAGAAGCTCAACACATAGCTCAGGAGGTAGAGTTAGCTGAGTAGAGACAAATAGGAGATTGTCGAGCAGTACTTGGTGAAAACCAGTACAGAGCCAGAGGTTCTCATCCTTAAGTAGTACAAGCATATCAGTATGTGCAGCCATATATTGATGAGGAAAAAGATATAAGTTACATTAAGCCACCAGATATTGGATCGATCATTCCTCCTGTTTTGCCCCCTGATGTCAAGTTCAATATTTTTAGTGCTATGATTTCGCTTATATACTTAAAGGGCATAATTGTAAGGTTGCCTAGAGATGATGTAAATATGCTATTGGTAAATTTTATCAGGATCTGCACTTTATATACCATACCTAGGGTAGATCAAGAGGAATTGAGACTGAGGTTGTTTCCCTTCTCGTTTACTGAAGAAATATCTTTATGGCTAGGGAAACTTCTAAGAGGGTCTATTACTACATGGAGCGAGTTGCACAGACAGTTTTTGAATAGCTTCTTTCCTCTATCCAGGTTATTGCAACTCAAGAATGAGATTTATAACTTCAAGCAGCTGTAGTCAAAATCTATGTATGAGGCATGGTTCAGGTTAAAAAAAAAGCTTAACATGGTGCCCAACTTCTAGACTTCAAGGACAAGCTTGGTGCAGATCTTTTTTAGAGCCCTGACTATCAGTTCCAGAGTAAAGGAAGACACTATCTTCGAAGGAGCTTTCATAAGATTACGATTGGAGATGGCTTCGAGTATTAAGGATAAGATCTCATTAACTAACCGAAGGTAGCAAACTCGAAAGGTTGAGATAGGGTCTGCCATTTATACCATTGGAGCTTTAGCAGAACGGAGAGTAGTTGAGGATGTTGTAGCTTAGGATATTTCACTATTAAGGACATACATTGGTGAGTTGGACAAGAAATTTGCAACAATAAATTCTTTAAAGGTTAATGCAGTAGCGACACTGGGTACAACTTTTAGGGTGCATGAATTTGAGTTATAGAAGGAGGCAAAGTATGTAAAATGTCAGTTAGTGGGTTTATGATCCCAAAGGAAAGGGAATCAAGGTTGGAACTATGATGATATATATAAATAGAATCTCCCCGGTAGTCGAAATGTAGAATTGATAATAGAAGAGATGTTGGCAAAGCTGATAAAGGATCAAGTGAATCAGAAAACTTTCCTGAAAGAACTCAAGACTGATGTTCTAGGATTGACCTAGAAGATTGAATCACATTGAACTACTATTAAGAAGTTGGAGCAACAATATAGGAAAATCTCAGCCACTTTAGCCTAATGTCAGGCAGGTGTACTTTCTGGTGACAATACACCAAATCCTCCAACACCGATTTATTGTCTGGCTATTAATACAATGAATGATATATCACTTGATAAGCTCTTTTTTACTTTTTGTAATGAGCCAAAAAAAGACAATTTTACTGCGGATGAGCCACCTGAAGCTGAATTTGAGCAGGTGACTTGTAGTGATGATAATTTTAGGAGTGATGACGATGACGACTGGGTAGAAGGAGAGCTCCAAGATATAGTGGATCAATTTAGTGCATATTTTCATGTAACATCAGTAGAAAAAAAAAAAGAAAACACAATTGCAGTTACTATTCTATATTCTATTGGGCCTTATGACATTAATCATACTTTATACGACTCAGGAGTAGGAATAATATAATGCCATTGGCAATATACAAGGTATTGAGGTTAGGCAAACTCAAAACTATATCTGAAAGGTTGTTGATGGCTGATTCATGTTGATGGCTGATTCATCTTTAAATAAGCCAGTGGGTATTGTTCACAATATTGAAGTGAGGGTGGCATCATTTACTTATCCAATAGATTTCATAATTTTAGACTGTGAAGTAGATGCGTACTCTCTGATTATTTTGGGTAGACCTTTCTTATCCACTAGCTGGGGGTTGATTGATATAGACCTAGAGGAGATCACTTTTAAATGGAATAATAAGCAAATAGTGCTGAATATATGCAAAATAGTTCAGCAGCCCGATGATATAAGAGTGACAACAATGATAGATGTAGTGGATAATGATGTGGTTATAGTGGATGTACCTATTGAGGAGAGATTAGGTATAGAAGTATTAGCAGTAGTTATCATAAACTTTGAGAGTGATAGGATAGATGAATATGATGAGTTGATTCATGCACTACATGATATAGGTTCTTACAAATATTCCCCTAAGAAGTTGGATCTTGACTTGAAGAACAAAATCACATCTCCTGCAAGACCATCAATTAAAGAACCACCGGTATTGGAATTGAAGGCCCTTCCACCTTATTTACAGTATGCATTCTAGGGAGATAATAATTCTTTAACAGTGATTATTACGATAGATTTAGCAGAAGCATAGGAGGAAGCTTTGATATCAGTGTAATGAAAGTTCAAGAGTGTTATTGGGTGGACCATTGCTAACATTATAGGGATTTCACCAGGTATGTGCATACATAAGATACAGCTTGAGATGGACAATATTCCCAGTATCAAACACAAGAGGTGACTGAATTCTCTTATTCAAGAGGTAAGAAAAAAAGAGATAATCAAATGGTTAGAAGCAAAAAAAAATAGTTATATACTGGAGAGATTTTTTTCCATTGCAGACAGAAAGTGGGTGAGCCCAGTTTAATGCATACCAAAGAAATGAGAAATCATAGTGGTTCCAAATAAGAAAAATAAATTATTACCAATGAGGATAGTGACCAGTTGGAGAGTATGCATGGACTACAGAAAACAGAATAAGTGGACACAAAATAAAACACCTGGGGTTTTGGCCCTTGAAAATTTCCTGAGCTTTGAGCTCTTTGTCTTTGTAAAAACTCATTATTCAAGTTGTATGGTGTGAGTATGGGTCAGGTAACCTACCTCCTAAGGTGTCCAATAATGGTAGTTGGGTTTATATTGCGGTTACAGTATGGTGGTATGGGTTGTTAGGTATAGTGATGGGTCATTTGGAAGATCCATCATTTTATTAGAAAATTAGTAACTTAACTTGGATCTAAGTACGAGTGGCTTAGTAATAGCTGTGAGGATAGGTTACGATTCATTGTGACAAGTCATATGTTGTCCAGTATGAATCCTTTTGGCTTCTATCTTGGGTATGACTAGACCATACGAGTCATATGGTATGGCTAAGAGTGGGGGTCAGGGAGTCATATGGTGGATAGTGTATGGGTTTCCAACTCATTATATTGGTGATGACTCAATGGTACGAGTCATATGCTGTAGTAACGAGTCACGGGATCGACTCGTAACCAACTACGGTAATTTTATAGTTTAAGTTAGGGGCATTCTGGATATTTTCCCTTATTAACTCTCTTTGATACCACAACATAAAACACCCCTTGGGACATTATTCACTTAGTATTCCCAATTAAACTCTCTTAAAAATCCCTGAAATGGTATGTTCAAGCAAGAGGCTAGGGTGTCTTCAAGACAATTAATTAGGGGCTTTCAAGAGTGATTCTCTTTGTCTTCCTCGGTGTATATGGCATGTTACTCCTCCCTCATTTTTATTTTTCAAATAACATGTGTTTAATTTTTGGTTTTCATACTATTGTTATAGTTTTGGCATAATGGTTGGGGGTTTTGGATATTCATGGTGGAATAATGTTTCTCACGAATTAATTATGGTTTTTCTTTATTTTAATATGATTTTGAACATTATGGGATGCATGGTGATGGTAATTGGATTTTGAGATGTTATCGATTCCCCAAATTACTTGGTTACAGTTTTAAAACTTATGTGCCCTCAACCTATTTGTTAAAATTTCAATGAGAATTATTTTGTCACATAGTTTGAGTACTCTTAAAATCTTTGCATTACATAAATGGTAATGGAACCTAAATTGGTCTGGTTGATTTTAAATGGTTTGGAAAGGCCTTGGTTTCCATGGTTTTGGTTTAATTGTAATCTTTGGAGTCAACTTAGTTTAACGGTTTTGGTATGGCATGAAAGGATAGACTTACAAGCTCTAGTTTTGTTATGAAGATACCAATGGTTAATACCTAATAAAAGACTCCTTAGTAATTGGTTGAAATGTGTAAGTGGATTTAATATGAGCTTAAAGGGGGGGTATATCAAAGTTGTGAAAGGCGGAGGTCCCGAGGGGACCAATGCTAAAAATTCATGTTTGTCGATGTGAGGCTTGGTGACCGTGTACATGAAGTCACACTTTATATTTTTGGAAATGTATAAGTCATCTCAGGTTTCTTTCTCTGGTCTTGTGGCTAACACGCACTAGGGCCCTTTCAGTAGGGGATACTGAACCCATCTAGCCCGTGGGTGGTTTTAGGATGGCCAACCTATACAACTCAGGTAAAGGTTTTAAATGTATTCTAACTTTGTTCCCTATCCTGACATTTTATAGATATGCATATATGTGATTGCATATGGTTAATTGATTTGGTTTTGAATTACTGGTATTATTTTATCATATCATGAGTACATGCTAGTGTTCACTCTTCTAATCATCTTCAGGCATTATATCCCGACGTGATACAGGAACCGGCCATACTATAATTCCTCCTACTCAATGACTTGAATTCGGGGACAGCTTTGAGTCAAACTGAAGTGGTGAGCTTCCATACTCCAGGAGAGTCCATTACATTCTATGGACTTCTTTTTATTATTATTATTTTTTGGATTTTTGTTTTGTCTATGGTCGGGGGCATGTCCCGATTGGATGTTATTTGATTCTGGTTAGAGGCTTTACTATACTACTATGGGCATGGGTGGTATCGGTATTGGTGTCAACCTTGGTATTTGTATTGGCATTAGGGTTTTCACTTATTGGATATTTGATTAAGGTTGTTGGATTATTATTATTGACTTTAATTAATGTCTTTGAATTATTATTGTTTAATCATGTTATATATTCAGAATTCATCCGAAATAGGGTTCAAGTAACTTATGGTTGGGTATTAGGGTGGTCTCCGGTCCTTATTGGACTTAAGATGCCTGAAATGACTAGTCCCTGGTTCAAGTTATGTCAGATTGGTATTACATCCCTAGTTTTATGGTCAATTAGGAGTCCACAAAGCTATGTCGAGTAGAGTTTCTTTTATGGGTGTGTAGCACACCATACTCATTAGGGAAAGGCTACAAGGCATTTAGGAATATTTCTTTTTCTTATGTTCTAGTTTCTAGATGTAGAGTTTAAGGTCTTGAAATGTTCTTTAATTCTCATTAGTTATCTTTTCAGATCATACCTCCCAAATTATATAAAGCTCACAGAAGCTCCTATGTCCCACTCGAGGACAATGTTGATGGACCACGTCCTACTTATCGGGTCCAAACCTGGTCTAGGGCTCCAATTCCTGATTGCCTTTCTAGAGTTCCACCGATTCCCTCCAGTCCTTCTTGAGCCCCTCAGGCTGATATGATGAATGTTAAGTTTCATTAGTCTATCCCTATGTTGGGGAAGTTGGTAGCTTCTTACGTTGAGCGAGGTGCTTTTGTTACTCCATCTTTTGAGGCCAAAAGGGTTGGTCAGTTAGTGAGGTTGAATCCTCCAACCTTTATTGGTGTTGAGGTTAAGGAATATCCTTAAGGGTTTGTGGATGAGATGGAAAAGATATTTTGTATATACATGCCACAAATGTGGAGGGCGTGAAGTTTACCGCCTACCAGCTAAAGGTTGTGGTGTACTAATGGTATGTAAAATGGGATCATTCAAGGGGTGACAATGCTGAGTCAGCCCTGTGGGAGGATTTTTCTAATGCTTTCCTAGACTGCTTCTTACCTCAAGAGTTGAGGGAATCTAAAGAGGAAGAGTTTTTTTAATCTAAAGCAAGGTAAGATGTCAATCAAGGAGTATGCCTTAAAGTTTCACTAGTTATCTTGGTATGCTTCGGAGTTGGTTTCTAACATGGGGGCTAGAATAACGAAGTTTGCTTTTGGGTTGTCTCGAGACTTGATTTTGGAGAGTAAGGCTGCCTTATTGTATAGGGAAAAGCATATCTCTAGGCTAGTTGTGTACATGCAGAAGGTAGAGAAAGAGTAGAAGAAGTAGGTTTAAATAGTACAGAGGCAGAGCAAGAAGTTCAGATTTTCTAAACAAAGCGGTAGCCAGCAGCAGAGTAGCAAGGATGGCAAAAAGTGAGCCAAGAAGAAGTGGGACAATTCTGGGTCTTACTCGATGGCTAGTGCTCCCTACCTAAATCCATAGGGTGACAGGCATTTCCAAGGTGATGAAAACTTTAGAGCATAGGTGCCTAATCTTAGGCTAGCATGGCTAAGTCAGGTCTATTATTTTCTCTCTACAAATTTTATGGATGGTTGCATCGAGGTTACTGTGATGAAGGAAAGGACAAATGTTTCAACTGTGGTCAGCCAGGGTACATGGTAAGAAGTCCAGTGGCCAGGGTTGCTTTGAGGTAAAATAAGCTCTTGCTGCCCCTTCTTCAACTCCAGCACCAAAGTGTGCACCATCTGGCTCCGACACTAGTCAAAATTAACTCTATGCTCTCACTACTTACCTGGAGTCTGAGGCATCACTTGATGTTGTGATTGGTATGTTGAAAATCTTTTTCCATGATGTGTATTGTTTACTCTATCCAGGATTCACTCACTATTATGTGACCCCATTTGTGGCTGTGAATTTTTGGTTTTGGTCTCGAGTATGTTTCTGACCCATTTTCTATTTCTACCCTAGTGGTTGACTATGTGGTGGCTAAAAGAGTTTGTAGGGGTTGTACGGTATCTGTGGGTAGTCGGGAGACTTTGGTGAATCTATTTGAATTAAACATGGTTGATTTTAACGTCATATTAGGGATGGATTTATTGGACTCGTGCTATGATTCTCTAGACTTTTTGGCCCATTAGGCTGTCTTTAAATTCCCTAATGAGCCAGTTTTTGAGTAGGAGGGTGGTTCTTTATCTCCTAATGGAAGTTTATATCGTATCTTAGATCTCGAAAATTAATCTCCAATGAGTGTCTCTATTATCTGGTCTGGGATAAAGATTCTAACTTGTCATCCCGATGGTGAATGAATTTCCTAAGGTCATCCCTGATAAACTTCCTGGTGTCCCTCCTGATAAGGAGATTGATTTAGTAATTGACCTTATTCCGAACACTCATTCGATTTCTATTCCTATGTATAGAATGTCTCCAACTGAGTTGAAGGAGCTTCAAAAGCAATTAAAGGATCTTTTAGACAGGGGTTTCATCCATCCAAGTATGTCCCCGTGGGGTTCACCTCTTTTGCTTGTGCGTAAGAAAGATAGTTCCCTTTGGATGTGTATTGATTACTAGTACGTGATAAGGTGACGGTGAAGAAAAACTACCCTCTTCCAAGGATAGATGATTTGTTTAATTAGTTGCAGGGTGTGAAAGTTTTTATCCAAGATTGATCTTCGATTTAGGTACCATCAGTTAAAGATTAGAGAGGTGGATATCCTTAACACTGCTTTCCGTACTTGGTATGGGCATTTTTAGTTTTTGATTATGTATTTTGGGTTGACCAATGCCACAACGATATTCATGGATTTAATGAATAGAGTTTTCCATCAGTTTTTGGATTTTTATGTCATTATGCTCATAGATGATATTTTTGTGTACTCTAAGAGCGAGGTGGATAATGTTGTTCACCTCTGTATTATATTATAGACCCTGAAAGAGCAATAATTATATGCCAAATTTTTGAAATATGAATTCTTGTTGAACATTCTCACCTTTCTAGGTCATGTTATTTCCAGTGAACGGATCATAGTAGATCTGCAAAAAGTTGCAGTGGTTAAGAAGTGGCCTAAACCCATGACTCCAACTAATATTTTGACCTTTTTAGGTTTAGCTGGTTACTACAGAATGTTTGTGGACAGTTCCTCTTCTATAGATGCCCTGTTGACTAAGCAGATTAAGTAAAAGGTAAAGTTCTTGTGGTTTGATGCTAGTGAGGGTAGATTTGAAAATCTAAAGGATAAGCTAACTTCAGCTCCAGTCTTAACTTTACCCAAAGGCACAGATGGATTTGTGGTATATTGTGATGCATCCCATGTAGGGCTTGGTTGCGTCTTGATGCATCATGGCAAGGTGATAGCTTACACCTCTAGACAGTTAAATGTGCATGACAAGAATTATTAAACTCATGACTTTGAATTGTTAGTTGTGGTATTCACATTGAAAATTTGGTGTCATTATTTGTATAGAGTAAATGTGGATATCTTTTCAGATCACAAGAGCCTACAATATGTGTTTACTCAGAAAGAGCTGAACCTCAAGCAAAGAAGATGGTTTGAGCTTTTCAAGGATTATGATATGAGTCTTCACTACCATCCAGGTAAATTTAACATGGTTGTTGATGCTCTTAGCAGTTTTTCCATGGGGAATCTAGCTCATGTGAAAAAATAGAAGCGGGAGTTGGTAAGTCATATGCATCGTCTAGCAAACCTTAAAGTTTATCTCTTAGACTCTGAGGATTATGGTGTATTTGTACAAGAGGTGGAACGGTCGTCTCTTGGTGTAGAGATAAAGGAGGAACAAGTGTTGGATCTCATTTTGATGAGGATTAAGGGTGATGTAGATGGGCATAAGGTGATGTCCTTCGATATTAGTAGTGATGGTACCTTATGGTACAAACAAAGGTTATGGGTTCCCGATATAGACAGTTTGCCAAAGATAGTCTTACCTGAGGTGCATGAGTTGTGCTATGTTATTCATCCTGGTTAGATAAAATTGTATCATGACCTTAAGGAGATATATTGGTGCAACAATATGAAGTAGAATGTGGCTAGTTTTGTTCCTAAGTGCATGGTGTGCCAACAAGTGAAAGTTGAGCACATGAGGACCAGAAGATTGTATCAAGAAATTGAGTTGCATATGTGGAAATGGAAAGTAATTAATATGAATTTCAATATTAGTCATCCTCAGTCTCAAAATTAGCTTAATTCAGTTTGTGACATCATGGATAGAAAGACAAAGTCTGCTCATTTTTTACCTATGAGAACTAAGTTTTTGGCAGAGGATTATGCAAAGTTGTACCTCTAATATATTGTGAAGTTATATGGGGTGCCTGTTTCTATCATCTCAGATCGTAGTACGTAATTTTCATCTCACTTTTGGTGGTTGTTTAGAAAGGTTTGGGGATTAAGATGAGTCTTAGTACTTATTTTCACCTGCAGTAGGATGGGCTAGCAGAAAGAACTATTCAAACATTGAAGGATATACTTCATTCTTACGTGATTGACTATCATGGCAGTTGGGTTAGATGTTTGCGTCTTATAGAGTTTGCCTATAATAATTGTTACCACTTTAGCATTGGAATGGATCCATTTGAGGCATTGTATAGTAGAAGGTGTAGATCTCCTATTGGGTAGTTTAAGGTTGGTAAGGTGGAGATGTTTGGCCCAGATTTGGTTCACCAAGACATGGAGAAGGTGAAGGTGATTCAGAAAAGGCTTAAAGCTTGCCAAAGTCGATAGAATTCCTATGTGGATGTAATGCGTAGGAAGTTAGAATTTCATGTTGGGGATAGAGTATTCTTGAGGGTATCTCCCATGAAGAAAGTGATGCAGTTTTGGAAGAAGGGAAAGATTAGTCCTCGGTATACTGGTTTGTACTTGGTTTTGAGAAGGGTTGGTAATATTGATATGAGTTGGAGTTGCCTTCTAGTTTGAGCTCTATTCACCTAAAATTCCATATTTCTATGTTGAGAAAATGTATGAGTGATCCATCGCAAATTATGCTTATCAAGAATATTAGTATTTCAAATTTCCTAGCCTATGAGAAGATCCCAGTTGAGGTCTTAGATAGGCAGGTTTGTCGGTTGTGGACCAAGGACGTGGCCTCGGTAAAGGTTATATGGAGGAACCATAAGGTCGAAGAGGCTACTTGGGAAGCTGAAGATGATATAAAGTCGAAATATCAATTCCTATTTTCCACTCTAGAAATTTATGCGTAAGGTATGTGTTGTTCTTAACATCTTTGTTTTCTAACTTAGTTAAAGAAAAAATTAGTTTTCTTGGGATCTTTGTTTTCTAAGTTAGTTAAAGGTAAGAGTAGAGCTGTGTAAATTCCAAATCGTGCTTGTACTACCTTGTCCCAATCATTCGAGGATGAATGGTCCAAGTGGGGGAGAATTAAGACACCTTGGGTTTTGTCCCTTTGAAATTTCCTGAGCATTGAGCTCACTGTCCTTGTAACAACTCATCATATGAGTCTTATGGTATGAGTACGGGTCAGGTGACCTAACTCATAAGGTTTCTAATAATGGTGGTTAGGTTTCTCTTATGGTTATGGTTTGGTGATATGGTTCATTAGGTATGGTGACGGGTTATTAGGACGATTCTTCATTTAATCAGAAACTTAGTAACTTAACTTGGCTCTGAGTACGAGTGGATCACTAAGAGCCATGTGGAAAGGTTATGAGTCATTGTGAGAAGTCGTATGTTGTTCGGTGTCAATTTCTTTGGATTTTATCTTGGGTATAACTGGACCATATGAGTTGTATGATCTTGTCATGAGTGAGGGCCAGAGATTCATATGGTGGATAGTGTATGGGTGTCCAACTTACTGTATAGGTGATAACTCAATGGTACGAGTCTATGTTGTGGTAATGAGTCATAGGATAGACTCGTAACCACTTGCGTCAATTTTATAGTTTTAAGATGGGGGAATTTTGGATATTTCCCTTTCTTAACTACCTTTAATACCATGACATAAAACACCTTTGGGACTTTATTCACCTATTATTCCTAATCAAACACTCATAAAAATCTCTCAAACTCTCTGTTCAAGCAAGAGTCTAGGGTTTCTTCAGGACAATCAATTAGGGGCTTTCAAGAGTGATTCTCCCTATCATTCTTAGCGTCTAAGGCATGTTACTCCTCCCTAATTGTTATTTTACAAAGATCATGTGTTTAATGTTTGGTTTTCATACCATTGTTATGGTTTTGACATAATTTTTGGGGGGTTTGGATGTTTATGATTGAATAATGTTTCTCACGGATTAATTATGTTTTTTCTTTGTTTTAATATAATTTTGAATATTGTGGGATACATAGTGATGGTAATTGGATTTTGGGGTGTAATGGATAACCCAAATTACTTGGTTGTGGTTTTGAAACTTATGTGCCCTCAACATGTTTTTTAAGATGTCAATGAGAATGATTTTGTCACATAGTTTGACTACTCTTGAAATATTTGCATTGCATAAATATAATGGAACATGAATTGGTCTAGTTGATTTTAAATGGTTTGGAAAGGCCTTGGTGGCCATGGTTTTGGTTTAATTGGAAAGTTTGGAGTCAACTTGGTTTAATGGTTTTGGTATGGCATGAAAGGATAGACTTGCAAGCTCTAGTTTAGGTATGACGATACTAATGGTTAATGACTAATAAAAGATTCCTTAGTAAATAGTTGAAATGTGTAAATGGTTTTAATATGGGCTTAAAGAGGGGTGTGTATCAAAGCCGTGGAAGGTGGAGGTCCTGAGGGGACCAATACTAGAAACTCATGTTTGCCGATGTGAGGCTTGGTCATGGTGACCGTGTGCATGATCTGGTCGTCGGCTAACATCCACTAGGGACCTTTCTACATAGGGAGATGGACCCATATTTCTCGTAGGTGTTTTTAGGATGGCAAATCTACATAACCAAGGTAAAGGTTGTAAATGCATGCTAAAACTTGTTACTTATCGCGGCATGTTATATATATTTATATATGTTATTGCATATGCTTAATTGATTTGGTTTTGAATTACTGGCATTATTTTATCTTATCCCTGAGTAAATGCTAGCATTCACTCTGCTAACCATTTTTGAGTGTTGTATCCCCATGCGATGCAGGAATCGGCCATACTACTATTCCTCCTGCTCAGTGACCTGGATTCGGGGACAAATTTGAGTTAGACTAAAGTGGTGAGATTTTGTACTCTGGAAGACTCCATTTCATGCTATGAACTTCTTTTCATTGTTATTATTTATTGGATTTTAGTTTTGTCTATGTTGGGGGTATGTCTCGACCAAAAGTTATTTGATTCTGGTTAGAGGCTATGTCGGATTACTATAGGCATGGGCAATGTCAGTATTAGTTTCAGTCTTTGTATTTGTATTGGCATTAGTGTTGGCACCAGTTGGATATTTGATTGAGGTATTGGATTATGATTATAGACTTTAGTTAATATCTTTGAATTATTAATGTTTTATCTTGTTATATGTTTAAAATTCATCCGACATAGGGTGAAGGGAGGTTATGGTTGGGTATTGGGGGTAGTCTCTAGTCCTGGTTGGACTTGAAATTCCCAACATGACTAGGCCCTAGTTTGGGTCGTATCACAAAAAGACCACTTTCCTATGACGTTAATAGATCAGATGCTGGACAAATTATCAAGCAGGGGTTGGTAATGTTTTCTTTATGGGTATTCAGGTTACAATCAAATCATGATTGCTCCCGAAGACCAAGAAAAGATTACTTTCACTTTCCCCTTTGGGACCTTTACATTCATGGGGATGCAATTTAGGTTGTGTAATACGCCAGCTAATTTTTAGAGATGTATGATGTCCATATTCTCTGACATGGTAGAAAACACTATTGAAGTATTTGATGACTACTTAGCCTATTTGGCTAGTGCACTACAGAGATGTGAAGAGTGAAACTTGGTACTAATCGGGAAAAATGCCACTTCATGGTGAAATAAGGTATCATTCTAGGGCACAAGATCTCCATACATGGTATTGAGGTAGATAAAACGAAGATTGAGGCGATTAAGAAGTTGCCGCGGCCAATGTTAGTTAATGGAATACAAATTTTTTTGGGTCATACAGGCTTTTATAGAAGGTTCATCAAGGACTTCTCTAAAATTGCAAGTGACTATGAAATTTTTTAGAGAAAGAGGTGAAATATTGGTTTGATGATACTTATCTCCAAGCTTTCAAATGCCAAAAGGAATGATTTATTTCAATGCCAATCATTGTGTTTCCTGATTAGTCTGCACCTTTTGAGGTAATGTGTGATATGAGCGGAGTGTCCTTGGGAGTTGTTCTAGGACAAACAATAAAAAGATACTGCATCCCATCTACTACGTCAACAAAGCTTTAAACCTTGCATAGAAAAATTATACAGTTACAGAGCAGGAGCTACTTGCAGTGTTTTTTGTTTTTGAAAAATTTTGGTGTTATTTGATTGGGACTAAGGTTATAGTGCACACTGAACATACAAACTTTAGGTACTTGATGTCGAAGAAAGATGCCAATCCTAGATTGATTTGTTGGGTTCTCTTTCTACAAAAGTTTGATTTTGAAGTCAAGGACCAAAAAGGGAAAGAGAATCAAGTTGCGGACTACTTAACCAGACTTGAGGATGATACTGTAAAGAAACTAGGGGATAATTTTGAGATAGATGATACTTTTCCTGATAAGTGAGTGTTAGAATCATCTCATGATTTGATTCCCTAGTTTTCTGATTTTGCCAAATATTTGGAAAAAGGTCTTGTCCCAGATGATCGATCCTTCCAGAAGCAACGGAGATTTATGTACGAGGTAAGGAAGTTTTTCTGGAATGATCGATATTTGTTTAAGATATGCGCTGATGGTGTGATTCGGAGATGCATTCCAGAGGTAGAGATGATGAGCATTTTTTAAGCTTGTCATTCTTCACCAGTTGGAAGTTACCGTAGTAGTACACGGACAACCCACAATATTCTATAGTGTGGGTTCTATTTTCCTTTAATTTACAATTATGCTCGTGATTTTGCAAAAGCCTGTGAACAATTTCAGCATCAAGGCAACATTTCACGACGTCAGGAACTCCCTATGACACCCATTTAGGAGTTGGAGTTGTTTCATGTGTTGGGGATTGATTTTATGGGCCTATTGTGATCTCCTATGGCATAAGATACATTCTGGAATAAGTTGACTATGTATCAAAATGGTTGGAGGTAGTTGCATTTCCAGACAATATAGGTAGAAGCATCACCGCCTTTTTAAAGAGAAATATTTTTACCCGATTTGGCACTCCTCATACAATTATCAGTAATGGTGGGTCTCACTTCTACAACCACTTGTTCAAAGCACTAATTGATATGTATAGGGTAAGGCATAATGTGTAGACACCTTACCATCCTCAAATGAGTAGGTAAATGGAAGACTCAATCAGAGAGATAAAGTCCATATTAGCGAAAACTGTGAATGCCAACAAGACTGATAGGTCTAGAAAATTAGACAATGCATTATGGGCCTACCGGACAGCCTATAATACCCCCATAGGTCCCTCTCCATATTAGCTTGTGTATGGCAAAGCATGCCACTTGTCGGTTGAGCTTGAACATAAGGCATTATAGGCATTGAAAAGGATAAATTTTGAGTGGCGTAATGTAGAAAACTTGAGGTTGACCAAGGTAAATATGTTGGATGAGTTACGAATCCGTGCTTATGAGAGTTTGGACATATACAAAGAAAGAATGAATTTGTACCATAACAACAAGATCGAGAAGAAGATAGCCAAACCCGGTGATTTGGTCTTGCTATTTAATTCAAGACTATGCTTGTTTCCTAGAAAGTTAAAATCAAGATGGACTGGACCATTTACTATGGTTGAGGTGTTACCATATGGTGCTACTGAGATAAAATATGATGGTGATATCCCATTTAAAGTGAACAGGCAGCGAGTGAAACACTACATGGGAAACTTGGAAGAAGTAAGAGTTAGTGCTTAAATAGACCTTGGCGAAGTTTGAGTAGCCAAGGGAACTGAGTCATGCTACAATAGTAAATTAGGCACTGCTTGGAAGGCAACCAATGTTACACGAATGCCTCATGCATCCCAGGTATGTTGTCACTTCCCTCTATTTTATTGCATTTTAGTGCATTAAGGATAGTGCATAATTTTTTGTTGGGGCGGCATACCATGCCACCGCAGGTTTTTATTTACATGGTTCTTTGCTTTTCAATCACGGTATGATTGTAGAACTGGCATGTCTAGGATAATTTTTTATCGTATTGGGTTTTATTTCATATTGTATTTTATGTTTGTGTAATGAGGAGGTTTTTAAGTATTTAGGGCAATAGTGATGTTTTGATTGATTTTTGATACCCCTCCAAAAATTTATGTTTTAGAACTATGTGAATGTATACATGTGTGGGCATTGTGGATCTTGTTATGGCATTAGATTAGGGACATGACAATCACTTACTAACAATTGCATAAACCGAATAGGTAGTTGTAGGTAATATTGACTCTGTGCTATATGTGTGTGATATACTACCTAGTTCTTTTTATGTGTTGATATGATTTTTGATACCCCTCCAATAATATTGAAGGATTGTCGGTTAGGAAATGATCATAGGCCATTTTTTATTTTAGTCTACTTTTAGCCTAAATGACCTTCCATCTGTAAATGATATCTCTTAGTTCCGATTTTGAGCCTGGATGCCTATTTTTCTTGTTACACCTTTTACCATCCCATTTATATTACAATAAACCTATTTTTTTCCTATTCCTCCTTGGACATGGTACACCTCATATCAAGCAAAACACTTAAGTTGAGGGTGGTTATCATAGGGATGAGTAGAGTAAAATGGGTATGAAAAAAGGTAAAATAAGCAAAAAAGTTAGTAGGGCTGAGTGTGGTAGAAAAAGAAAAAGAAAAGAAAATTGAAAAAAAAAATGAAAAAGAAAGAATAAAAGGCCATACCCAGCCTGAATGTACATAAAAAAATAAAAAAGGTTAAATAAAGGTGGAATAAAAATAAAATTGGCTAGTAAGTAAGACCCTAAGGTTAGTGTAGTGCCAAGGAGGCTTAGTCACTTGATATGGCCATATGTACCATACCATCCCTCAAGCCTACATTACAAGCCGAGAAAAGTCTTACAGTGATCCTAACTTAACTATCTGAATGCTAAGGTAAAGAAAATAAGGACAACCCTATGGTATTTAAAATTCATTGATTGGAAATTCTCTTCTGAGTGTGAGTGTATCTTTACTGTCCCTATATTAAAATCCATTATTTAATATGAGTGAGTGGTACATCTTTGTTTTGAAGGAATTTGAGTCATATTGCTAGCTATTTACTTTTTTGGGGCTGTGTAACTTGTACATACGAGTGGTTGTCTATTGCTAATTTAATTGCCCCACCTTGATCCCATTGTTTAACATTGTTGTTCTTCATGTTCATACATAGTTGCTTTCGAAAACTAAAATTGGAGGGAGATGTTGTAATTTGAGTTTAAGTGTTGACTGACTACCTTTAATAGCTTAGATTCTCCTAGTTAAGCGTCATTTTTGTTTTTGTTATGCTTTGTTGCCTGAGGACATGCAAACATTCTAAGTTGAGGGTGTTGATGTGCATTAAAAATATAGCACTTTCAATGCCAAAATGAGAAAAAGATGCAACTTTCTAAGGTTATTTTGTTAGATATGATGAGTTTTGGGTATGTTTTGTAGGAAATCAAGTTTTGGATGATAAGTTTGTGAAAAATAGGAAAAAGGTGTTTTTGTCTACTTTTGGAGCAATTATGGATGTTTGGGACACTTTCTGAGTTGATCGTGATCTAAGCATGTTCGAGAATAGAAGATGATTCCCGGCACCTACTAAGTCAACCTATGGACCGCAGATAGGCAAAGCAAATACCAGAATTCCAAAATACCAAGAGCTAACTTGAGGGATTTTTTCTATCCAGTACTGCGCTTAGGGTCAGGGCTATAGGTATTACCTGTACCCAGTACCAGACTGAGGGTAGAAACCACATGTGGCCACCGACCCTATTTTCTCCTATTTCGTTCAGGCTTTGGTTTTAGAGTTTCCACATGTACTGTAAATTCCCTATATGTTTTTTAGTAGGAGTTATGCACTTTTGATACTGACAAACATATTTTGATTCCAAGATCCGATTTTGACCATAGGACTTTCTTGTATTGACTTCAGTTCATTAATTCAGTTACGATTGTGGGTTTTTACACTTCTTATCATTGTGATTTCATCTATTCACTCAATTATGAATGTTATTAATTTCTCCATAAGCATGAGAGGCTAAAAACCTATAGCTAGGGTTGTAGAAATCTTGGCAGATTGACGAAGTCGAGGAAGTGCTATTATTGAATTGAACTGATACTCATGGAATATATTGAATTATCTTCACTATAATAGATTTCTTAGTTGTTGTAACTATTAGGATCCCGCCTATATTATTCCTACTTACTCCAAAAGAGGAGTAGTAACTAGGAAAATGAAATGACAATAGTAATTTGAGGTTTAACTATCTATCCACGCTACTAGGTAATATCTAAATAAGATGGTTAACTTTCATCTAATAACTAGAGACTCAAAAGGTATAGTTAACTGAGATTAAGATAAGGGTTAGTAAAGGACATCCTGAGACTCAAAAAGTAAAGGGTGAAATCCTTCTGCTCATCCTAAAGATTGTAGAAGGTACATAACTTATCGATTCTACATACAAAGTATAGGGTTGGTTCAACAAAGCACGATAAGCCTATGGAGTTGAGAATCCAGGGGAACACAATCCTATTGTTCATTAAGATTGATTATAACCAAAGTTGATATAGTTAATTGGTCGAAATTACTACAAAAAAAACCCCATTTACTTTTCTTGTTCTGTCTGCTGACTGCAACTATTGAGACCCATGTTTCGACGTGTTCCCTTGGGATTCGACCCCAACTTTAGTTGGGTTACTATATTTTGATAACAATCGTAATATCATCTATTATGAGGTGTTGTTTAGATGTCATCAGTGGCCAGCCTTCAACAACCATATTGAAGTTGGTTCTAGAGGGTTCAAGCCCAACTGATTGAATATGACTAGTGGCATCAAATTAATGTTGGCCTCTAGGTCACATAAGGATCTAGAAAACTGGGATCACCTTTTTTTGTTCCAAAGAACTAGTCATGATTGCAATGCAGTGGTTCATACCATCAACATCCTCAAATGTCGCTCTTTTCTTTCTTGTGACCACTTGTTTCATGAACCTGGGGTATTCAGAAATCTTCTCCAACACCTTAAGAAGAGGTATCTTCAAGCTCAATTTTTCATCATCTCAATGAATTTCTTAAACTTACCTTCCTCTTTCTTTTGCTTCAATCTTTAAGGATTTTTTTAGCATATCTCAATTAATTTCTTAAACCTACCTTTCTCTTTTTTTTTTCAATCTCTAAGGAAAAGGCGGGGGTGGTCTCAGAATTTGTCTAATTTTTGGCTTAATGAATGTACGCATACCTTTATCTTCAGCAGCTTCACCTTTATCACCTATTATGTTCTCAGACTCAAAAACAGGTGTCTTATTATCAACAACTTCAGCAACATGTCATGGGGGATCCATAGTATTGATACCACTCCTCATAGTAATAACAAGTATGTGACCATCATTTTTTAGATTTTGCATCGTGCTGCTCAGAAGGTTAACTGGTTTTCTCTGGTTCAAAGTTGTTGACATCTGCTTGAACTGGTTCTCCAGCTACTTGATAGCAGTGGAATATGACTCAACCTTCTGGTTCTATCCTAAAATGTCAACCTTGATCTCCTTAAGGCTGATCTCTTGATTTCCCTGACCCTTTACCAGCTAGTATCTCTTCTATTCTGGATTCTGCATCTCATCTGCCAGGTGAAATATAGTTATCTCCCTTCTCTCTGTAGTCATCTTTGTTTCTCCAGTCATCATCTCGCTCTCTATTATGGTATCTGTATCTATCATAATAGTTATGACCTAGGTTCCCCTTCCCTTGGGCTCGAAAACCTGCCAACTGATGATCCTAATAATTTGCTTTCTCCTCCAATCCTGACTCATAGGTTTTGGAAGCTGACCCCGATGCTACTACTACATTTACCTTCTCAAAAGTCGTTGCTTCAATCTACTTTATTAGTACCCTAATATTAGTCCTTAGCAATGCAATCTCTTGCGCTATTATGTCATCAACTAATTTTTTGTTGCAGGAGTCACCAACAGCATAAGTGTCAATCCTCTATTAGCCTCCCGAGTTTTCCACCCTCGGTTAGTGAGCGAGATCTGATCTAACAACTCTAAAGTTGACACCCAGTTTAGTCTCATCAAAGATCCTATAGATATGGTGTCTTCCATGGATCTGGAGTTGATAGTCAAGGCTCAGCAAAATATCTCCAATAAGCTCGTTCTTAACAACAGATGATTGGGCACTAGGCTCAGTTTCTTCTTAAACTTAAACTATGCCTCATACATAGATTCTGACTACAACTGCCTGAAGTTATTTTTCTCATCCTTAAGCTACAACATCCTAGATAGAGGAAAGAACTTGTTCAACAATTTCTTGCACAACTCATTCCATGTAGTTATAGAGACTCTTAGTAGTTCTCCTAACCTTAAAGATGCTTCTTCTATAAGTGAGAAAGGGAACAACCTCAATATGAGTGCTTCCTTATTCACCCCTGGATTTATATATGAACTATAGATCTGAATAAAATTTCCAAGGTGCAAATTTGCATCATATTTAGGCATACCTTCAAACACACCCTTAAGATTTAAGAGTTGAATCATTCGTTTGTTATGCCGAATTTGATGCCTTGGGGTAAAATAGGAGGAACTGTGGCTCCAGTTTCTACCAGCTCAATATATCCCAAGTCTTCTTCATCATCTATATATGGCTGCACATACTCATATGCTGGGATTACTTAAACACTGGAACCTCTAGCTCTGTTCTGGTTTTCATCGAGTGCTGCTCTGTGGTCTGCTGCTTGCCTCTACATATCTATCTCTACCTCCCTAGCTACCCAATGAAATTCTTCCATTGTCCTCCTCTCGGCTTCAGCTTGATCTAACAGATCACTAGTCTATTGATCAATAATATCATGTACTTCTTCGGGCGAAAGGGGAGGTACAATATCACGAACCCCTTCAGGAGGTTCATCTCTTTTTTTCTCAGACATCCTACTAGGAATTTTTAGGATCCTCACTGGATTCATATTCAGGAGTAAAGGATAGCATCTACTCTATGTGCAAGTAATACGCAGGTGTTTGCCAACCTAAGAACAAAAACAAAAAGAAAAACCCCAAAACTACAACAACTTTAAATCACAAATCAACATCGTGTTCCCTAGCAATGGTGTTAACATTTTAATGATGTCCAAACAACACCTCTACTCAGATAATGATACGATCCTTTTCAAAATATAGTAACCCAATAAAGTTTGGGATTGAAGCCCAAGGGAATATGTGGAACCGTAGATCTTAACAGTTATAGTCAGTGGGCAGAACAACAAAAGTAAATGGAGGGTTTTGATGTAGTAATATCAAGCAAGAAACTATATTAAATTCGGTTGTAATCAGTCATTAGTGAACACTAGGATTGTGTTCTCCCTAGCTTCTCAAATCTATAGGCTTATCATGATTTGGTGAACCAACCTAATACTTTGCATGCAGAATTGATAAGTTATGTACCTTCTACAATCTTTTAGATGAGCAGAAGGATTTTACCCTTTACCTTTTGAGTCTTAAGATGTCGCCTTACTAACCCTTATCTTGATCCCAATTAACTATTACCATTTGAGTCTCTATTTATTAGATGAAATCTAACCATCTTACTTAGATAGTGAAAATTAAAAAACTACATCCATTAATTGTCTAATATCACCTTGTCACCCATATCCCTCTTTCAAGGATGATATTGGTTCCAAAAGTTCACCCAAACCCCTCTTTCAAGGATGATTTGAGCTTTCAAGAATTTAGGGTTTTCACCCACAAACCCATTTTGGATTTTTGAGGCTTTCACCCATAAATCCCAACTAATTTAACCAAGCAATAGCAAAACCCATCATCAACAAACTAGAATAAACACAAATACATCACAACCCACACATAATTGCACCTGAGTTCAACCTGATCCCAAGACAATAAAAGTTTAGCTACTCATGAGAAAAAGAGAAATATACCATAAGGATTGTTCAAATCATCCATTCTTCAATTATGCTAAATTCAAAGTCTCCAAATCAAAATACAAAACACTTCCCATATTAGGGTTTAAACTTCAAATTCAAAATGTTGCAAGAGTGTAGAATGTCGAAAAGAGAAAGGGTTCTAGCCTTTAAAATGAATTAGGTTTGGATGTATGAATTTAAAAAATTTCCCTTAGGTATATTTCTTGCTTAGCCACGATCGCTAAAGCTTGTCCACGATTGTAGCACTTTGACCTACTTGACTGGCCATAATCGTGGACCACAACGGCAAACATGATAACTGAGGCTTGTTTCTACTTCAACTCTTCCTGCTGCACTTCTTTCTCCTTTTTGGTCCTTTTCAACTAAAATCCACATCTTTCATTCTCCTGACCCGTATGCCTGCAAAATGTAAAAATTAGTGCATTTAATAACCAATTTGTCTCACTTATTCATTCAAATCATTGTAGTGTGAACGATTGTTGAGTGCAATTGAGTGGCAAATCACCACTCATCAACACCCTATCTTAAAACTTTTCTTGTCCTCAAGCAACACTACTTCTTACCATGACAATGCACATATATGCCTAACTTATATAACCCAATGATACTTCAACTTTATTATCACCACAAATAGCTCTTCAAACACGGGCAAAACTATTTTCATAATACCCCTCAGCATAAAATGCAATTTTTAAGGATGCAAAAGACTTCAAAGAGCAACAATGCCATAATCACTAATACTATATAAGTGACTCACCTTTTATACTTAACTAAATTACACTCTCATTGCCTCATTTCTTGAGATATGACAAAATCACCCACCTCAACTTGTTTAAATGCTTCCTCACAAGAAGGAAAATTTCTATAACGCCCCGAGACTACCCCCTGGACGTCACACGGTGCTTAGATCCTTGAGTTATTCTAAGCTAACCTATGGTACTTGCATAACCCAAGAGTAACTAAATATGTTACATAAATCTAAAAGAAATAAGCGGAATAGATGTCCTTGATAAATATGTTCAATACAAAACTATTTAAAACATACTGTGGTTATAGAAAACAAAACTACAAGTAAATACATCAACTCTAAATGACTGTCTATGAAGCCTCTACTGACATGGACTATGGATAGTTGGGACATGGCCCCAACTATCCCTAATTAATAAGATTTAATCAAAGAATGATATTAAAACTATCATTGACTCGAGTCCTTTAATTAAAAGAACTCATTATCTGCTGACTGAAAGCTACAAAGTGTCTAATTTTGATGTGCTATAACTGGTACCTACATTATGAGATAATGTAGCACATAAACATATATGCGGGTCAGTTCTTCTAGAATGTACTGTGTATGTGGGGGTGAATGCATACGTAAAACAATAATTGAATATTTATATAAAACTTTTAAATAATTCATGCTAAGTGTAAATGACTCACCTTGAGCTTTAATAAAACAAAGATTGCAAAATCATAAACATGAGTAATGAAGAAAAAGGATAAACTTTGTGAGCCATAACACTTAGTTCTAAAAGCTTTCCTTTTAATTCTTTTTAGTGAGGTTCTTTTAAATAAAATAAACTATGTGAGCTATCATGGAGTCCAACGTCTTACCCATGTTGAGGAGAGTTTTTCTACCTTTGCCATCATAATAGAATCTTAACTTGAGTGAACACCATACTTAACCAATATTAGGACTCAAACCGATGGTGGTACGTAATTCTGGGGTATGTGACCTCAGACTCGTACCAAATTTGGTGTTAAATACTAATCCCTTATTAATTATATGCTCATACTTTAGGAAATTCACCTTAAAATAGTATAAGTATTTATAATACGAATGAAAAAATGTGTATTTCATATCTTATCTTAGGATCAAAAGATCAAGCTTTGCTTTAAATCATAATATAAAACTTATCAATGAAGTTTAAGAGCATAATCTTCTTGTAAACTCAATACTTGTACTTAGGACTTATAATATAAGCTTAAATTCTTAGAAATTCATGACAAAACATCATGCTCAATAATCATCTTTAAATCTTTCAATAATCTCAGTCAAAATAATGAAACTAAAATCACAATATCAATCTTATAAGTTAAAACATGAACATGAGCAATTCTTGATATACCTAAAGCTTTCAATCTCATGGTAATAACATTGTCAAGAATATAGCAATTTGGGTATGTACCCTAATTCAAAAACATTTAAATTAAATCTTAAAACCATGCACTTTGGGCACAAGGATGAAAGGTACGCTTGTTCATAACCCTACATACCTTATGTTTCTTGACTTGTGAAAAAAGCCTAAAGCTTGGGACTTGAATGATTAACTTGTGAAAGAAACCCTATTCTTTATATTTTTTGAAGATTTCTTGAACTTGGAAGCTTGAACTCTAGTATTCTTGAAGAAATCTTGAATTCAAAACTTAAATCCTTGTGTTCATGAGATAAGAAGCTTGAATTATTGTTCTTGGGAAATGGGAGGATTTTACCTGAGTTGTTTTGAGGAACATAGGCAAATAATTCCCTCTTTTGTGTTATAAATCATGTTTGACTAGGGTTGAGAGAAAAGGACTAAACTTTCCCTTGGCCTCTTTTTCCCATGGGAATATACATATGGGCACAAACCCTAGTTGGGTGAAGAAGCCCTCATGATACGAACCCTAATTGGGTGGAATAGCCCTCTCGGCGCAAGGCTATCGCCACCCCTTATGTCTCTCATGAAAAAAAGTCATATCTTTTTGCTTGGATATTGGACTAAGACAAAATTAGTATCGTTGGAAATCTGAATCAATTATCTATCATTTGGTGGGTCTTGATCTGCCAAATTGCACATACGTCAAAATCTATATATGTTCAAAGTTGACCATTGTAGAATCGAATAAAAAAATTTGGCCAAAGCAACTTTACCCAACTTTAATATTTCATTGTGAAATTTATTTACTCATTATCCATATGGATTGAATTGATGGATTTGAGATTGGTTTGAGGGGTTTTGATTAGTATCACTTGGATTACTTTTCCCATGTTTTAAATTAATGATTTCCTCTTTAGTTTATGGTTTTTGTACTGAATGAGTGCATTATTATGGGAATTGGAATGGGGAATATGTATTTAATCAAATTGATGACTTTTTGTCTTAGTAATGGCATTAACCTCAAGCCACTTTGTAAATTTGATTTTTGAACATGAATAATTGCATAATCCAACTTATTAATGAACCTATTGCATTGCATTAGTGTATAAAAGGTTAAAATAGATTTGAAATGACCTTGATGGCCATTGTTTTGGATTTTAAATGAAACTTGGGAGTCGAGTGGTTACATGGATTAATTTGGCATGAGTACATGAGCTTGCAAGCATAGTTGGTATAATGATACTAAGTGGTAAATGCCTTAATATAAGGTTCATGGGTTAATGGTTGGGATTATGTACAAACTATTTTAATTTAGGCGTAAAGGGGATTGTGTAGCTCATCGTGAAGGTATAGTACCGGGGAGAAGGGGAGGGGAAAACATTGGAAACCACGTTTGCCAGCATGGGGTCTATATGATTGTGTGCTTGGTTCACACATTATATTTTAGAATGGCTAGATCCTTGGTGTCTTTAGAATTTTCATTGATTCTCTTGGTTCGTGCAGCTAACATGCACTGAGGTCCATTCAACAAATAGATATGAACCCATAGAGCTCATGGGTTCCTTTAGGATGGAGTGAGCTACACAGTTCAGTTTAATGGTTTAAATTCTCATATTCATGACCCTTGTCCATATCCTGACATCCTATATATATATATGAATGTGGTGTATATGGTTTCTGACTGATATTCGGCATTGACATTATTTTATCACTTCCCCTGAGTTACATTCCAGTGCAGCGTTAGTTGGTTCGGTATATCTGTTGATTGTTTGTGATGTGGTGAGCCTATATCTTTTGGAAGGCCCAATTATTTGATCTATTTTCTTTATGTCTTAGTATTTTTCTTGGATTTTCTTTTTGGTCATGTTTGGGGGGCATGTCCCTACCTATTTGGTATTTTTGGTTTTAGAGGCTTTTATGGACAAGTGTCTGTTGGATGTTGGCTTCCATTGTATTCTTTTATTGTGTTCTGGATGTTAGTCTAAGGAGGTGGTATTTGGCTCATAGTGGGTTTGAGATACCGTCGCGACTAGGCCCTTGTCCGGGTCATGACAGATACTAAGCTTGGGTGTCATGTAAGTATCCACTAATATGAGAACATTCAAAATGGACTCAAGTAGGACTTGTCATTGGCTTGTAGTGTAGGGTTAGGGATGGTAGAATATTCATTTGTGATAAAGTGACTATTCCTTCTTTAAGCATTGCACTTTTCTCTCAATATCTTTCATTTTTTCAGTTGGTCTTCATTTGATTTGTTACTTCCTCTGACTATTTTTTGTTTCTTTTCCTTTTCTTCAAAGTTAATTTTTGAATTATCTTTATTTTTTTTGAAGTTTTTACTCCTTGTTGGAGGTTTTCTTTCTTCTTTTTTGGGTAAAAATATCTATTTTTCTATAGATTTATTTGAACATTTACAACTCCTTTTGCTTCATCATCTGACTTAGATCTTTAGTAGCGTGCTCAGGGAGGTAGGGCCAAAAGAGGGATTGTGCATTTTTTCACTCAAAATGATATAGGCTAAAATATAGGTATCTAATAAAAGGCTTTAGGCTTAAAAAAAAGAAGTCTAGGGATTACATTGTATTTGGTAGGATTGAAAGGTACAATCGAGTCAACATAGCCTACAATCCTCTCCCAAGTTAAGTGTTGCTCAAATTTTTCCTCAAGAAATATTCAGACCAAGTTCTATATCAATAGAGCGATGTTGTTGAATTTTCAATCTAAAACTCACCATACAATGCATATGAAACACTAAAGTTAGATTTATTTTAAACTTGACTTAAAGCGAGAAAAAATTACAAGTGTAACAAGTACAATTAGAGGTACCAAAAGAATCTATAGTTCACAACAAAGTTGGTACCCTCTATCATGTCAATATAATTTAACACTTTTTTTAATTCAAATTTTCAAATATGTTGGTACCAATTACTAAGTCAAGTTGCTTTTTTAGATGAGACCAAACCCAAAAGTAGAGTTGCCTATGTATCTTTTCAAACAAGAATCAGGTCAGAGGTAATTCTGGAAGCTTAAAATATAAAGTAATAATTTTTTTTTTGAATTTTGTATAAGGAGAAAAAAATCGTTCTCTTTTTTTGAAATTTTAATAAGGATAATTTCTTATATTTATATATGTATATATATAAATATACATACATACATACAAACATATATATATATATATATATTAAAATTTTTGTATAAGGATATTTTTAACAAGACTAACGACCCTTTTTAAAAAAAATTCACAAAGAATTTTTTTGTTTTAATTGAATGAGGATCACCTTATCCAAGGAGGGTTGCTTACGTATCTCATTAAGATGAGAATCAGGTGTGCGTAGTTCGTGGAACTTAAGGTTTGTGAAGAAAGCAAAATTTTCTATTGAATAATTAAAAAGATTTTTTTTTCTTGATTTATTAATAATGATAGAAATTATTTTTTTAAAAAAGTTAGAAAATGAATTAATTTTTTTAACAAGGATTAAAACACTCTTTTCTAGAAGGAAAGACAGACTTTTTTTAAGGATCACCGAACCCATGGAGGGTTGCGTATGTATCTCACTGGGATAAGAATTAGGTGTGTGAAGTTCTTCCATATTGGATCAGACTCGACGTTTTTTTTTAAAAAAAAATTTTCTCTTTAATTGTGAAAGCAAACAGTACACCCCATTGGATTTTGGTAAAGAATAGGTAATAGAGAACAATTTTGCCATCTCTTATGTTAATTAATTCACTCTAAAGACGATCAACATTTGAAATAGCCTGACAATTAATGACAGTAGTAGTACAGCAAGTGGATTGTCTTAAAAGAGGATACTTTTAGACATGTTGAGACTGTTGTCAAGCCTCCACTAAATCAAAATGTACGTTATGCAGATAAAGCGGATCCTATTATGGATAATCAGTGTCTAGGTCCTGTTCTAATAGGTTTAACATATTGATGGAATAACTGTCTATACTGGATGTAAAATGAACAGATAACTCGAGCTGGGTAGGGACAACTTATCGAAAATAGTTCTTTCGGCCACACTGTTAGTCCTTCCCATCCTAAAACATGTGTTACTAAAGAATACTTTCTAAGAGAAATGTCTCATTTCTGGTATATTAAGGCGCGGGGGATTATACAACATCTCCAAATGTAAAGTATCTTTCAAAAAACTCAGACGGGTGTGCGAAAGGAGACAATTTTTATTGCATTTCAAATAATATCAAAGCGGCAAACAATTAAACAAATAGAACATTTAGGCCAACAAATACAGTATCAAAAATTAAGTAAAGCCAAACAAGTCAATATAAAAGCTCAAACTCTGGTTATCCCTAGTGGAGTTGCCATCAGTCACACCCCTATTTTCACTTGTCTTCGCTGAGGGTTGGTTTTAGGAAAAAAATGGTTTTTCCAATTAAAATGACGTTTTAAAAAAGGATTATCTATTTTACAGAGTCTCCACTTGGAATTGAGTTTGCGTGTTTCAAGTCACCTTATTGATCCTAGTTAAAAGAAAATGACTCTTTATTTTTGGTCTGTGAACTAGAAATTCGAATAAGGAATTCTATTAACCGAGGGGACAATGTGAGGCACCCTCGTGTCTAGTGTTTCGGTTCTAGCACAGGCTCTTTAATAACTTATGTTTGGCTTAATTTAATCTTTCTGATATATAACATTTATTTTCCTCAAAATTATTTACATCATGCTTTCTACTTATTTTGAATTTATTTAAACTTTCTTATTATATTAATGTGTGGCTTATCGGTAGCAGAACTTTTCAGCCTCGCCACGAGTTTTGATGTATTTCTCACGCCTTTTAGGCTTTATTGAGCATTCCTATTTTTCAACCCTAAATGAGCATCTTGCACATTAAAAGTTCACCCATCCCAATTAGACCGACTTCAAAATAGTATGTTAATTTTATTATAACGAATGGTTGCTAGTTGTGCTTTTCGACTTTATCATCTTATTATCACTTAAATTAAACCTGTGACTTTCTTTGGATTGAAAAACTTAATCTCTCCTTTCAAGTACTTATTTTCTCTCTTATTGAAATGAGTTAAGTTAGTATTATAGGACTACATGTTACTTTAGAGATTGAACGAAAAGTAATTGAAATTACTTTAAACACTACTTGAAGATAATAAATCCCATAATTAGTTTGGAATACTAAAATCCCATTAAGAAATGAACAAAAATGAATATTTCCAAGAGGTATATGAGTAGTACAATTTTGGATGTACCAACGAAACAAGATAGGATTTTAAAATATATGGACAACAAAGTGTCAGGGTTTTTGCCCTGATTTTCTTACTATCACAACAAAAACCAGGGCCTGGCTGTGACGGATATCTCAAGTCCAACAAGGATCGGAAACCACCCCCAAATACCCAAACTAGTGACTATACCTTAAACCCCTTGTCGAATGGATTGTGAATATATAACAAGATAAGAGAATATCAAACTAAAGAGATTATACAAAGTTTATAACCAAAACCAACCATCCACAACCAAATGACCAACCAATGCCAATACTAATACCAATACCGGCACTAATACTGACACTACCCATGCCTACAGTAGTCTGACAAAGCCTCTAACCAAAACTAGAGAATATTCAGTGGAGACATGCCCCCAACTATAGCCAAACCAAAACCAAAGGGAATAATAAAGACATAAAGAAAATCCATAGCATGAAATGAGGTCTTTCGGAGTATGGAAGCTCACCATTTCAATCTTACTCAAAAGTTGCCCTCGAATACCACGTCACTGAGCAGGAGGTATGGATAAATGGCAGGTTCCAGCATCGCATAGGGATACAGCATCCTAAGATAGCTAGAGGAGTGAATGCTAGCATGTAACTCAGGGATAAAGATATAGTAATGCTATTAATCCAAAACCAAATCAAACAAATGCACATAACCATATGCAAATACATATATATATATATAATGTTGGGACAGGGAACATGGTTTAGGATGAACTTTAAAACATTTAACTTGGATTGTGTATCTTTACCATCATAAGTCCACCCATGTGCTATATGGGTTCAGTGTTACCCCCTGAACGGGAACCAATGCGTGTTATCCATACGAACTGGAGATATCATAGATGGTCGGAGATTTTCTTGTACCCTTGACCCACCATGATACATATATACGTGTATAGGATTGGGGGATTCCCTTGTACCCTGAAGCACATGCTCATCAAGACCAACCCTCATGTTGGCAAACATGGGTTCCCAGTGTTCATCCTTTGGACTCACACCTTTGCAGCTAGCTATCACAACCCTCATTATTACCCAATTAAAAAATTTAACACATAACCAAACCACATATTCCATGATTCAATTATTAAGGCACTATTAAGTAGTATCTTCATACCAACTATAGCTTTCAAGCAATGTCATAAGCCAACACTTAGAGGATTCCCATGTACCCCTCAAACTCCATTATTAAATTCTTCTGGGGGACTCCCATGTGCCCCGCATGGTTTGCATAATAAATTAACTTGGGGGATTCACGTGTACACTAAAAGGTTTTTAAAATCACTGTTAACCATTTAACCATTTATACCATGCATTAGTTTCAAGAAATAAGTCAAGCCAGGTGATAATGCACATACAATAATCTATTATTCAAGTGGGTTAAGGTTGTACCAATTTCCATACCAAACCAATTGATTTGTGGATTCCTTCATACCCCTCTTTTCATCCACCATTCCCATGCACCCCAATGTATTTACCAACCATCAATTTAAGCACAATAGTTTCATAGATATCATGGAAAAGCATTTAAATAATTTATATTAAAAGTCCTCAACCTATAGTTCAAAACCCAACATCAATATCATGAACAAAACTTTAAATCACATACTTTAACAAATTGACAATGAGGGAAGAGTAACTTGCCTTAAACACTAAGAAGTACATAGAGAAATCACCCTTGAAAGCCCCAATTGATTGGCTTGATGAAAATCCTAAGTGTTCTTGACTTTGAGGATTTAGGAGTGTTCTGAGAGGTTATTTGATGTGTTTATGATAGCTAATTATTCCTTAAAGAAGTTTTAAGACATCGGTTCTAAGTTGGGCAAAAGGGGAAATGTCCAGAATGCCCTCAACCTAAAAGATGGAAAAAGACACCTTTGGTTACGAGTCAACCCCTTGATTCGTACCCACACCATACGACTCATGACCATAAGTCATAACCAAGATAGTGGTTATGACCCCCATACACTGCCCACCTTATGACTTTTCCAACCCACTCATAATGAGATCTTACGACTCATAAGGTCTAGTTGTGAGCAACACAGAACACAAATGAATTTAACTCTGGACGTCCTACGATTTGAACCTATGACTCAAAACATATCCTCACGATTCATACTGAGCCACTCGTACTCAAAGAAAAATTTTGCCACTAAGATTCTGATTTGGTGACGACCAGGGCCCTACAGCCCATAACCATATCTCACACCTCATCACCACAAGTCGTGATTAAGGCAGTGAGCCCAAAGCTCAAGAATTTTTCAAAAGCCAAAAATCTAGGGCGTTTATTCTCCCCCCACTTGGATCATTCATCCTCGAATGATAGGCTAAGGAAACACAAGCATAATTGACTCTCATATACCTCTAATCTTACCTTTAACCAAGTTAGAAAACAAAGATGTCAAGGAAATCCCCTTTTCCTTTAAGAAAGTTAGAAAACAAAGATGTTAAGAATAACACATACCTTTGGCAGGATTTTCCAAAATGGGGAACAAGAATAGGTACTTGGTCTTGATGTACTCTTCAGCTTCCCAAATGGCCTCTTCAACCTTATTGTTCCTCCAAATAACCTTTACCAAATCAACATCCTTCATCCGTAACCAACGAACATGGCGATCAGAGATTTCAACAAGGACTTCCTCATAAGACAATGATTCTAAAATACCCAACCCCTCTAAAGGGAAAACCGATGAAAATCACCCATGCACCTTCGCAACAACGAGACATAAAACATCAGATGAATGGAGCTCAAACTAGAAGGAAACTCTAACTCATACGCAATACTACCAACCATCCACAAAACCAAATATGGGCCAACATACTAGGGACTAGGCTTCCTCTTCTTCCCAAACCACATTATCCCTTCATAGGAGACACATTGAAGAACACCCTATCCATAACTTCAAATTCTAACTCCCTACGCATTATATCTACATAGGATTTTTTAGACACATTGGGTGGTCTTTAATCTATCCCAAATCACCTTTACTTTCTCCATGGCCTAGTAAACTAAGTCAGGACCAAACAACTTATTTTTACCATCTTTATACCATCCAATAGGAGAACGACACCTCCTACCATACAATGCCTCAAAAGAAGCCATACCAATAATAGAGTGATAACTATTATTATATGCAAGATCTATGAGATGTGTATGATCGACTCAACTGCCCGAAGCATATCATCCAAGACTTTAGCTATTCTTTCTACTTGTCCATTATTTTGTGGGTAGAATATAGTACTAGGGCTCACTTTAGTTCCTAAAACTCTCTGAAACAATTGCAATAGTGAGATGAGAATTGAATACCACAATCTGAAATGATAGAAATTAGAGTACTATGCAACTTAACAATCTCCAAAAAAAAACAACTTGGCATAATCCCCAGCCTAATAATTAGTCCTCACTGGGAAGAAGTGAGCAGACTTAGCCATCCTATCCACGATAATCTAAATCAAATCACATTGTTTTTGGATTGAGGAAGGTTGGTAACAAAGTCTATATTGATTACCTCTCATTTTCGTACAGGTAACTCAAACTCTTGAGATAACCCACCCAGCCTCAATTGCTCAACCTTCACCTATTGACACACCATGCACTTTGCCATGAAACTGGCCACTCCTGCTTCATATTATTCCACCAATAAATCTCCTTAAGAATATGATACATCTTCGTTGAACTAGTATGAATAGTATAATATGACCCATGAGCCTCAGCCAAGATCCTTTCTCACAATCCATCTACGTTGGGAATACATAATCTACCTTGGTACCTTAAGATACCATCGCCACCAATCTCAAAAGCCATTACCCTTTGTTGACCTACATCTCTCTTAATCTTCATCAATATAGGATCCAATACCTATTTCTCCTTTGTATCAGTACCAAGAGATGATTGCGCCACCTTTTACAAAAATATACCACCACCCTTAGAGTTCAAGAGACGAACTCCAAGGTTAGCCAAATAGTGAATGTCTTTCACCAATTCTTGCTTGTCCTCATCCACATAAGCTAGACTCCCCATGGATAACCTGCTAAGAGTATCAACAACTATGTTTGGTTTACCTAGGTGATAGTGAAGGCTCATGTCATAATCTTTGAGTAGCTCAAGCTATCTTCTCTTCTTGAATTAAGCTATTTCTAGGTGAAAACTTATTGCTAGCTCTTATAATCTGAAAAGATAGCCATATGCACTCTATACAAATAGTGATGCTAGATTTTTAATGCGAACACCATAGCCAATAAGTCCAGGCCATGAGTCGGCTAATTCTTCTCATGTACCTCTAACTGTCTAGAGACCTAAGCTATCACCATGCCATGATGCATCAAAATACAACTGAGTCCAACAAGAGACACATTGGAATGAACCACAAATCCATCATTACCCTCGGGTAAGGTCAAAACTAGAGCTGAAGTCAACTTATCTTTTAGCTTCTCAAAACTACTCTCACAAGCATCAGACCACAAGAACTTTACCATCTTCTGGGTTAACTTAGTCAATGAGGAAGCTATAGTACAGAAAATTACCGCAAACCTCCTATAGTAATTGGCTAAGCCTAAGAAGCTCCGAATATCAGTTGAAGTTATGGGCCTAGGCCATTACTTAACCACTTCAACTTTTTGAGGATCTACCATGATTCCTTCACTAGAAATGACATGTCGTAAAGAAGTAACAACATTCAGCCAGAATTCACATTTTGATAATTTGGCATACAAATGTTAAGCATTCAGGGTGTACAATACAATATTGACATGATCCATCTCACTCTTAGAGTACACAAAAACATCATTTATAAATATAATGATGAACAAATCTAGAAACTAATGGAAGACTCTATTCATCAAATTCGTGAATATCGTTGGGGTATTAGTCAAACCAAAAGACATGACTAAGAACTCATAATGACCATACCGGGTTTGGAAGGCAGTCTTAGGGATATCCACCTCCCTAATCTTTAGCTGATGATACTCAAATCAAAGATTGATCTTAGAGAAAAACTTAGCGCCCTAAAATTAATCAAACAAATCATCTATCCTTGAAAGAGGGTACTTAATCTTTGCCGTCACTTATTTAATTGTCGGTAATCAATACACATCTGAAAGGAACCATCTTTCTTGCACATGAACAGAACTAGCACACCCTATGAAAACATACTAGGATGGATAAAACCCTTCTTTAAAATATCTTTTAGTTTCTCCTTAAGCTCCTTTAACTCAGTTGCATTCTGTATGAGGTCATAGAGATAGTACGAGTGTTCAAAATAAGATAAATCCCAAAATCAATCTTTCTGTTGGAGGGACACTAGGAAGTTCATCAAGAAAGACCTCAGGAAATTCATTCACCACCTGGACGGAATGTAAAGAAGGACTCTCCGAGTTAGAATCTTTAACCCAGACCAAATGATAGAGACACACCTTGGAAATCAACTTTAGAGCTCTAAGATATGATATAAACCTTTCTTTAGGCACTAGATAACCCTCCTTTCTACTCAATAACTGTCTCATTAGAGAATTTAATCATGACCTTATCGGTCAGATAATCTAAGAAGGCATAGCATGAGTGCAACCAATCCATCCCTAATATAACATCAAAATCTACCATATCTAACTCTATCAAATCCCACTAGAGTTTCTCTACCGCCAATAGCTATAACATATCCTTTATAGACTCTTCTAGCAACCACAGAGTCACCCACCAAGGTAGATACAAAAAGGGGATCAGGAATATACTCAAGATCAAAATTGAAATACATAACCACAAATGAGGTCACATAAGAAAGAGTGGACCTCGGATCAAGTAAATAGTACACATCATGGGAAAAAAGTTTCAACATACTAGTAATGAAATCAGGCGATACCTCGAACTCTTGATAGGTAGTAAGATCATAGAGATGGTTACGACCAGTGTCGGAGCCAGATGGGGTACTCTTTGGTGCCGGAGCTGACAAAGAGGCAATAAGAACCTTGTTTGTCCCAAAAGTAACCATATCCACGGGATAGTTTCTAAGCATATGCCCTGGCTGACCACACTTGAAGCACTTGTGTAAGACCCCATAAAAATCGCATGTCAAATTCAGCTCGCAAAGCTCCATGAGAGATTCCAACACTTAGAAAAAAAATTTCTAAGTGTTCAAGTTCAACACTTACTCTCATTTTAGACCTCCTAACTTCGGAGATTTATTTGATGACCTTCCTGACCTCCGTTTTTAAATTTTCAAGTTGCGTTGTGATGGGGAAATTCAATAGTACGTGTTGGACACATGTTGGGCGCATTTCAGTGGCTAACTCACTGGTTTGAAATACTCCCGCATTTCGGGCGCATTTCAGGTCAAAAATTTTAGTTAACTTCAAACTATCATAACTTCCTGCATATAATGAACTGTGAGAACTTCTATATATCAATAGAAAGATATTTGAGTCTTCTTTCCAATGAAATTAGTTTTATCCCATTTGGACATCGAAATAAAAAGTTATGATCAATTTACTTCATCCTATCAGAAAATCAATTAGGGATAAATTTGACCTTAATTGTTCCTTAAGGGTATTATGGTTATCTTCCACCCCTATATATACCCCAAACATGGGATTAAGGATTATTTGCAGCAAAGTATACTCCTTTTCTCAAAATCCTCTCAAGAACTCAAGCTAGGGTTTCAATTTGAAGATCCAAATCCCATCAATTGAAGAACATAACTCCTCATTTATCTTCAACATCAAAAGAAGGGTTTCTCTCAAGATCATAACCTATAACAAGAATCAAATACTTCTTCAAGAATATATGATATTTAAGTTTTTCAAACTCAAGAGCCAATTTATTTTCTCTCAAAGGAACAAGAACCCTAGTCAAGGAATCAAGAACATGTCTAAGAATTTCTTTAAGAATCTTCCACCTAATGTATGCGTAGTGTTCATCCACGGATTCCTTTCTTCCGTAGGAGTCCAAGAACCATGCTTTAAATACTATATTATGACTATCTTGTTGAGATATGATCATGTACATATTGATGGTTGTTGTTTATGCTTCAAGATGTTAATTTAGGGTGATTCTCATGAAGTATGTGTGCTTGTAGTTAAAACCGATGAAATTGGATAGTTTAAGATGACTAAATTATTAAGAACACCTATGCCATAAAGTGTACATGCAAGGTGTTCGACAAAATACCTAGAATAGGCATAATCATGTTTTCAGGATTTAAGAGTGCTCAATTAACAAGTCCTTACTCCATGTTTTATGATTTCACGTGAATTCCATATTGTGTGAATAAAGTTCAAATCTTTACATGTTGTTCATGATACCATGACATTTTGTGGATTCAGTTGGTGGAATTGAGTTGAATTATGGTGTTATGATCTATAAAATCAATCATTGGCCCTATGCCTTAAATAGTACATACAAGGTGTTTGTTAAAATGCCTAAGTGAAGAAGAATTGAGCACTTTGACTATTTGTGATCTAAATGATGATTACATGCCATATCCATGTACTTAAGTTAACTCCCATGCTAAAGCTATACCTACCATGTGTTTGATAATGTGCCTCAACGAATAAATGATGATCAAGTACCTAGTCTTCATGCTCCAAGATTTTGCCATGTATCTTAAGTTATGCAATGTCTACTTGATCAAGATGATTTCTATGCTATTAATGTGCTATGAATATGTTGTCGGCTTTTCATGTTATTAGAATTGACCATGATGTTACCTATATAAAAAGGTTTTAAAAACCACATGATTTATGAATTCCCCGTAGATGCTATATTATGGATTGTTAATGTTGGTCAAGTACTCTTGCATATCAAGTCATGTTAGTTTCCTACCATCGAGTCCTGGGGGTATTCGTACCCAAAAAATATAGCTGTGTGCCTAGAGCCATGTCATGTTTTCATGATACTCTCAGTCATCTAACTGAACTCAGTAGTCATGTTATCACAAGCTCAGTTTCAGGACTATTATATATGGTCAATCAAATCAGTTCTTCATAATCAGAACTATCAGAAACAATCATTCCTTTATCAGTAATATAGTATTAGTCTCCCAGTATTCAGTAATATAGTATCAATTCCTCACTTATTAGTGAATTACATATCAATATCAGTAAACTCAGTCATTCAGTATCTCAATATCAGTAAACTCAGTCATTCAGTATCTCAGCATCAGTAAACTCATGTTGTCAGTATTTAGACTCAGTAGTCAGTATCACTACTAGTTTAGTTACAGTTACCTATGTATGTATGTATTCTCACGGTCATATCAGTCAGCATTGTTCATGCATATAAAACCCTTTGCATTTAGCCTACCTCACTCATATACTCAGTACATTCAGTCGTACTGACGCATTCGTGCTATGGTGTTTATTTAACACCATAGGTACAGAGGCACGAGTTTCAGAGCAGTAATAGCATTATAGATTTCAGCAGTCAGTGCTCCTCTTTATTCGAGGACAATATTATTATTACTTTATTACAGTATTTCAGATTAGTTTTTTAGTTCATGGAGTTAGTTGGAGACATATTCCTTCAACTCCTTATTCAGTTCAGTTAGAGGCTTTCGGACTAGATGTCAAATTAGATGTTCAAACTTCAGTATTTATGTTTCTTTTTGGTATTGTTATACCATATTTTTAGATATGTATCAGTATTGAACCTTATGGCCTTACAGTTCATGGTTTTGCATATTTTATGAGATATTATGTAGTTTACAGGTACAAATATCAGTCATGGATTAGCTTGTGGTCCTTCGGGGTCATGAGCACCGTGTAGCATTTCGGTTCAGAAAATCAGGGCGTTACAAACTTGGTATCAAAGCCTAAGGTTCAATAGTGTCCTAGGAAGTTTGAAAGTTGCATCAAGTAGAGTTTTGTGCATGGGCGTGTTGTACACCATACTTATGTGCAGGAGGCTATGAGATGTTTTAGGAACAGTTTTCCTTCGTTCATGACTTTGAGAACACGATAAAACATACTTCTGTAGATGTTTTATGTAATTTTCAAATAATATATATTACTTTTCTTGTCCAAACTTTTATGCCATTGATACTCAATTATATTTTTAAAATAATTTAAGTTTTTAATTATTTTGATTTATAATACTTTTCTTCTATTTCAATATAAGTGACACCAATATAATTTCGAGAGTCAATCAAATATTTTATATCTTTTAAATTTTTTAAGTTGTTAATTATTGTGCTTTATAGTATTTTTTTACTTTTTTTTAAATATATAACAGGTTAAATTTTTTTTAGATATTTTAAGTTGTTAACTATTGTAATTTATAATACTTTTTATGTAATTTTTGAATAAAATATGTTACTCTCCTTGTACAGAGTTTTGTGTCGTCGATATTCAATTATATTTTAAAAATAATTTAAACTTTTTATTATTATGATTTATAATTTTTTTTATTTCAATTTAAGTGGCACAATACTTAGATAACCAAGACAGAGTATTTGAAGTGCAAGTTTAGTAACTCGAGGCAAGATGAGGAGGTAGTGGTGAAGTTGGATTCTCAGGCAGCTTACAAGAGGGATAGTTTTAAGTATCTTAGGTCTATGATTCAGGGGAATGGAGAGATAGATAAGGATGTCTCGCACCGTATTGGGGATTTTATGTGATAAGAAGATGCCTTCCAAGCTTAAAGGCAAATTCTATAGAGTTGCAGTCCAGCCGGCTATGTTGTATGGAATAGAGTGTTAGCCAGTTAAGAATTCCCATATTCAAAAGTTGAAGGTGGTAGAAATGAGGATGTTACGTTGGATGTGTAGTCTTACAAGGGCTGACAGGGTTAGAAATGAGATTATTCGAAAGAAGGTGGGTGTGGTATTGGTGGAGGAAAAAATGTGGGAAGTTAGGTTGAGATGGTTTGGTCATGTGATAAGGAGGGGCACGGATGCTCCAGTTCGTAGGTGTGAGAGACTAGTGTTAGATGGTTTTAAGCGGGCTAGGGGTACAATAAAGAAATACTGGAGAGAAGTGATTAGACGTGACATGGAGCAGTTACAGCTCACTGAGGACATGACCCTGGATAGGAAGTTTTAGAGAAAAAACACTAGGTTAGAGGGATAAGGTATGTGGATGAATCATAGTCCGTAGTTAGGAGGGTTTTGGTGTCTTTTGTTTGGTAATGTACATTATTTTGTGGATGTTGTATCTATGTTAGTTTTATCATGTCTCATGCTTTGGATGTTTTTGTATATTGTCCTGTGTCTTGAGCCAGGGGTCTGTCGAAAATAGCCTCTCTACTTCTTTAGAGGTAGTGGTATAGACTGCGTACATTCTACCCTCCCCAGACCCCACTAGGTGGGAATATACTGGGTTTGTTGTTTTTATTGTTGAATACTTAGATGACCACAATAATTAATTAGGGGTGATATAGTAAAATCAAGATTGAAGCAATGAAGCATAAATATCTTAAATGACGTACAACAACTAATTAGAAGTGACATAACAAAATTACTATAAAGTACTTGTGAAAAAAATTTAAGTGGTCCTCATATAATAAGTCAAGTTAATTTAAAACATCAAGAGTTATTTTATCATTTTATATCTATTTACCTTTTTTATTAATTTTTTAATACTTAAATGACTTATAATAATTAATTAAGGATGATATTTTGTAAAACTATGGTTGAAGTAACTGAAACAGACATGTTATAAATGTCTATTTTATATTTTGAATTAAATATTATTAATTTTTAATATAAAAATAACTTTAAATAATTAAGTAAGGGTGTTATAGTAAAATCACGGTTGAAGCAGCTAAAGCAAACATGTCATAAATATTTATTTACCTTTTTTAATTAAATATTGTTAATTTTTTAAAAACATAAATGACTTGTAATAATTAATTAGGGATGATATAGTAAAATCACAAGTTTGATATTATTAATTTTTTAATACGTAAATGACTTATAATAATTAATGAGGGGTGATATAATAAAATTATGGTTGAAGCAGCCGAAACAAATATATCATAAATGTCTATTTTATTTTTTAATTAAATATTTCTAACTTTTTAAATATATAAATAAATTATAATAATTGATTAGGGGTGATATAGTAAAATTACGAAGCAAGTAGCCTGATAGAGCAAGCATGTCGAAACGACGCCGACACTGGCTCTTCTATAATATAGATATTCCAACAAATTATAGAAATAGGCTGTTTTAAAGTATACTATATTTCTCTTTTATTCCTTTATCACATATTTTAAGACTTTTTTCTTATCATATATATATATATATATATATATATATATACTTAAGAAAAAGAAAACCTACCAACATGATCCATATATTCTTCTTTTATTGTATGTCTTATGACTATTTTATTTTTCAAAATATGTATAGTTAAATAATAAATTAATGAGAATAGTAAAAAGATAATTTATCCAAAGTAGAGACTTTTAATGAAGGGCAAAAAGTCAAAACAATATTTTAAGATGTTTCAAACTTTTAATATATATATATATATATATATATATACATATAATGTATAATAGTTTTAGATGTGACACACTAAATGCTTCAATTAAAAACCAATCCTTGATTGATAATTATTCAATTGAAAGTACTGATCCAATTTAAAAATTATGTTTCAAAATTTTATATAATTTATTTTCTTTTATGTATTATAAAGTGACCTTTGGATACAAATCAAGAGAATCATTGTTGAAAAATAAACATTGCAAATGGCATAATATACTTTTAAATTATTAGAAATGATAGTCAAATATCATCCTTCCATCTTTAGGCTCCAAATTACCTCCATCCATCAGTATGGATCTAAAATACCCTTCCACTTAACAGACAAGTGATTGGACTCCTAGTATAACATGTGACTATCTTGTTATTGATTGGAAGTTAAATTGATTAAAAATAAATATTTTCCAAATGAAAGCTAGTTTCCACTAAAGTTACCTAACCCAAGTTGTTTCCCACTTAATTACCCAACCCTATCCTAAAAACTAAAAATTTGAATCATAATATCTTTTTCTGTTTCTTCTTATCACGACCCAAATCATGGCCTAATCATGATGGGTATCTCACAAGCCCACCGTGGGCCGGAGACCACCCCCTTAGCCTAACCTCCAGAGCACAATAAATGAATACAGCAGAAGCCAACCAAAATGATAATAAGAAGGATAGATAAATCAAATAAAAGATCTAGAAATTAAAAAACAAACAACCCAACACTTGTCCACAAAAGCATCTAATTCAGGAATACCAAACTAATTCGGGAAATGCCCCTAACTATGACAATAAAAATCCAAAAGAAATATTGAGAAATAAACAAATCAGTCAAATGGCAGGTCCTTATAAAAAATAGAGGCTCACCACTTCACAGCAGATCCACAGGAATACTGAATCACCTAACGTTGCACATGAGCAACAAAAAAACATTCGAATCCTACATTATGAAATGATGTAGCATCCAGGGACGGTCAGTGGGGCGAGCATTTGAATGTAACTCAGGGAAAAGAAAGAAAATAATGCCATTGCCAAAAACCAGTCAAAACCCCATTTACAACATTAATATATACATATATATGATGCAGGGATAGGGACAAGGGTTACGAAATGCGAGAGTTTAAACCATTAGCCTGAACTATGTAGCTCGATCTATCCTAAAGGCACCTAGAAGCAATATGGGTCCAACTCCCCCGCTGGAAGGGTCATAGTGCGTTTTAGATACACGAGCCAATGAAAGGCTAAAGACACCAAGGCGATAGCCATCTAAAATATAGTATGTCTCCAGACACACGGTCATATAGATCCCTACGCTAGAAAATATGATTTTCAGTGTTGGTTCCCCCGGGACTACTCTTTCACGATGATCTACAAAATTCCATTTCAGCCCAAACTAAAACAGTTTGCACATAAACCCAACCGTAAATTAAGGAGTCTTTATTTAGTCGTTTTCCAACATGGTATTGTAATACCAATATTCTTGAGAGCTAATTCAGTCATGCCAAACCAATCCATATAATTATTTGACTCTCAAGTTCCATTTAAAATCCAAACTGTTGCCACCAAGGGCATTCTAAAATTATTTTCATTATCCATTTTATTTGAATGCAATGCAATGTTTCAAATTTAAGTTAAACTATGTGAAAATTCATATTTAAAATTAAGTTTATAGAGTAGGTTGAGGTTAAAGCCATTACCAAGCCAAAAATCTATCAATTTGGAGAAACCCATGTCCCCAACTCCAAACATTATCTTAAAGCATAAATCATCAATTTAAAACATGGAAAAGTAATTCAATTAATACCAAACAAAACCACTCAACCCAATTTCAAATCCATCAATTCAAATCATATTAATAATAATTAAATAAATGTCACAATGTAAAATTCAAGTTAAGAAAAAAGATACATGCCTAAAATATACAAGAAATTGAAGAGAAATCGAAGCTTGAAGCTTGAATGATGAATTCCCTATAAAACCCTTGATCTTTTTATGGTTGAGAGTTAAAGAAGAAAAGAGTGGGGTTTGATCTTTAAAAACTGAAGAAAAGTGTCAATTTTATGTTATAAGGTCATTTATGGGGTAAAAGGACCAAAATCCCCTCACTCCAAGTGAATAAAATAAAAATTGGACAAAAAATACACAGCAGTATGGCACACTGCTATCGCAGACCTTTGTGACACGTTGCTATCGCAAAGGCTAAGTGGCATGGCATGCCATTATCACGGAGGCTTACTTCCTTGAGGTCCCAAAATGGCCTCGATCTCCTTTTAAAAATTCCAAAACTTTTCCAAAACACCCTTTTAATATATCTTAACATAACTCAATTAAAAAATTGACATTACATACATAAGAGGGTCACAAATAAATTTGTTGAAATTTTGCGGGGCCTTATATTATCCCCACCCACCCCTCTTAGATCATTTGTCGCCGAATGAGGAGTTAGGACATTTTTTGCATGACAATAGAAAGAATGAAGTAGAATCTAAAGACAAATTTAGAATACAATAAGAGCGAAATAAAACTCATACATTACGCACTTTTATCAAATATGGAAATAAGAACGGGTACTTGGCTCTCATGTCTTCCTCTACTTCCCATGTAGCTTCTTCCACCAGTTGGTTTCTCCAAAGAACCTTTATCCTTTGTCCTTAATCTATGAACTTGACTATTCAATATATCAACCGGGACTTCCTCATAAGACAACAAATCTGTAACACCAACATCCTCAATAGAAACTATCAAAGAAGGGTCACCCATACATTTTTTAAGCGTGGACACATGAAAAATAGTATGAATAGAGGCCAAAATTATTGCTAAATCTAACTCGTACGAGACATTCCTAATTCTTCTTACAATCTGATATAGACCAATATAATAGGGACTAAGTTTCCCCTTCTTCCAAACTTCATGAGTCATTTCATAGGAGAAACCTTCAAGAATACCCAGTCACTAACCTCAAACTCCAACTCTCTTTACCTCACACTTGCCTAAGACTTTTGGCGACTCTGAGCAGTCTTAAGTCTTTTTCTAATCACCTTCAAATTCTCCATGACTTGTTGAACTAAGTCAGGACCAAACAACCTAGTCTCACCTACCTCAAACTATCCAATAGGAGACCTACACCTCTTACTATAGAGATCTTCAAAAGGAGCCATTTAAATGCTAGAATGGTAACTATTATTATAAGCAAACTCAATAAGAGGCAAATGACCAACCCAACTTCCCTTAAAGTCAATCACACAGGCCGTTAGCATATCCTCCAAAGTCTGAATAGTTTGCTTCGCTTGTTCATCTATTTGAGAATGGAATAGGCGCTAAGGTTCACCTGAGTACCCAGACCTTTTTGAAATGAATGCTAAAAATAAGATGAAAACTATGAACTTTGGTATGAAATAATGGAAAATGGTGCCCCATGAAGATTAATTATCTCCTGAATAAACAAATTAACAAAATCCTCTCCTGAGTAGTTGGTCTTCATATGTAAGAAGTGAGCAGTCTTGGTCATTCTCTCCATAATGACCCAAATAGAATTATATTGATTGTGAGATCACGGAAGACCCGTAATGAAATCAATATTACTAATCTCCTACTTCTACATAAGCAACTCTATCTCTTGAGACATACCACCAGGCCTTAAATGCTCAACCTTGACTATATGACAAACCATACACTTAGCAACAAAATTTGCCACATCTCTCTTCATATTATTCCACCAGTAGATTTCCTTTATGTCATGGTACATTTTAGTTGAGCCCAGATGAACAGTATATTGGGACTCATAAGCCTCAGTAAAAATCCCTTCCCAAAGCCTATCAACATCTGGAACACACAACCCTCCTTGATACCTCAAGATGCCATGTTCCATAATCTCGAAAGCCATAACCTTTTACTGACCCACATAATCCTTAATCTATATAAGTATGGGATGCAAACCCTACTTCTCATTCACGTCAACACCAAGACATGATTTAACTACTTCTTGAATAATTATTTCCCTATCCTCAAAGTCTAAGAGACGAACTCCTAAATTATCCAACCTGTGAATATCCTTCACCAACCCTTTTTTTCTTTATCAACATGAGATAAGCTTCCCATAGACAACCTGCTAAGAGCATCAGCAATAATATTAGCTTTACATAGATGGTCGTGAAGGCCCATGTTGTAATCCTTTAGTATCTCGAGCCACCGCCTCTGCCTGAGGTTCAATCCTTCTGTGTAAATATATACTGGAAGTTCTTATGGTCTGAATAAATATCCACATGCACCCCATATAGATAATGGCACCAGAAATTTAAAACAAAGACCACAGCTGCCAACTCTAGATTGTGAGTTAGGTAATTTCTCTCATGAACTTTAATATACCTAGAATCATAGGATACAACCTTACCATGTTGCATCAAAACACAACCCAGTCCCACAAGACACATCAAAATACACAACAAAATTCACACTTAGAAAACATTGCATATAATTTCTGATCATTAAGAGTTTACAACATAATTCAAAGGTCATTAGCATGATCCTCCTCACTCTTGGAGTAAACCAAGATGTCATCAATAAAGACTATAATAAACAAATTCAAAAACTACCTAAACACCCGATTTAGATGATCCATGAAAGCAGTTAGCGAATTGGTCAACCCAAATAAAATAACCAAAAACTTATAATGTCCATATCGGGTTTGGAAATTAGTCTTAGGAATATCAACCTCCCTAATTTTCAACTGATGGAAGCCCGAGAGAATATCAATCTTAGAGAAACACCTAGCACCCTAAAGCTGGTTGAATATGTCATCAAATCTTGGGAAGAGGATACTTATTTTTCACTATAACTTTATTCAACTGAAGATAGTCTATACACATCTGAAGAGACCCATCCTTCTTTCACTCAAAAAGTACAGGAGCACCTTACAGAGAAATACTGGGATGGATGAAGGAAGTTCCTTTAACTACTTTTTTAGCTCATTTAACTCAGCTGGAACCTTTTTATAAGGAGGGTTACAAATGGGACGGGTATCCGGTAAAGCATTAATCATAAAATCTATTTCCCTATCAGGAGGAATTTTAGGAAGATCAATGGGACAAACTTCAAGAAATTCATTAATCATAGGGATAGATTGCAAAGAGGTACTCTCAGAATTTGAATCCTTAACCCAAACTATCTTGTATAGACACCCTTTGGAAATCAACTTCTGAGCTCTAAGATAAGAAATAAACTTCTCTTTGGGCACTAAGGAACTCTCCTCCCATTCCATCATAGGTTCATTAGGAAAATAGAAATTGACCTTTTAGGTCATACAATCCAAAAAAAACATAGCACGAATGGAGACAATCCATCCCTAAGATTACATAAAATCCACCATGACCAGTTCTACCAAATCCACTAATATCTCCCTATGAAAGATGGACAACATAATACTCCTATAGATTTTTCTAATGACAATAGAATCACCTACCGTAGTAGAAATAGAAAAGGGGTCAAAAATATTTTTAGGACAAAAACCAAAGTGTATAGCCACATAAGGGGTCACATAAGATGGGGTAGAACCTAGATCAAGAAAATAATAAACATCTCTAGAAAAGAGTTATAACATACCCAATGACAACATCTAGGGATGCCTCAGATTACTGACGAGTAGCAAGTGCATAGAGATGATTACATCCAATGATAGTACCTGAAGTGGTGCCCTTAGGTACAGGAGTCAAAGAAGTGGCAACCAGAATCTTATTAGCTCCAGTGACAACTTTAGCTATAGGACAAGTTTAATGCAGATTACCAGGTTGACCAAAATTAAAACAAAAGTTCCTCCACTCCTTACAATAACCACAGTGAAGTTGTCCACAAAATTAATAAGAAGGATAAACTGGGGATAACTAAGCTCCACTAACCTGGGACTGGGCACCCTGTGTCGTAGGACTACCGCTAGCCTAAAAATGATGATCAGCAAAAGTCTTAGGATAAGGAGCACTAGTTGTCGAATATGAATTTCTCAAATTCTTCTTCTTAGTCTACTATCTATAATTTCTCCCACTATTCTGCTAACTTGTACCCTGCTCCAAATATATAAACTTCTTGCTTTGCCTCTCTTCTATATCTTCCTACTTTTTTTCTCATTATCCACCTACTATATCTAAACTATCAGCCTGGAGATGTCCATATCATGGTTCAACATAGCAGCCTTACACTCCAAAACTATATCACAAGATAAACTATAATCAAACTTCCTTATTTGAGACCTTATATTAGACACTAACTTCAGAGCATAAAAGGACAACTGTTGAAACTTAAGGCATACTCCTTAACACTTATCTTACCCTTCTTTAAGTTCACAAATTCTTTGACCTTAGCTTTCCTCAACTCCTAAGGAAAGAAGTGATTAAGAAAAGCACCTGAAAACTTATCCCACACTGCTGGCTTAGTGTCATCACTCCTTATTACTTCCCAATCCTCATACCACTAGTAAGCCATTATTAAACTGATAGGCAACAAGCTCCACCCCCTCTGAATTAGTAGCATACATCACCCTAAAAATCTCTTCCATCTCATCTATATACCTTTGAGGATTCAACCTTATAAACTAGCCAACTCAATTTACCTCAGATGAACTAATAATAGGACTAATATAATCAAGTCAATGAGACTGCGAAGCTACTAATTGAGCAAGCATATAAATAGACTACTGGAACTTGGCATTAGAGATATATCCCTAGGGCATCTGGACATAAGTATCAATAGTCTGGGAAGCTTGAGAAAGGCTGTAGAAATCAGTGAAATACCACATGGAGTAGTATAGTTAGGAGTAGATAACCCTAGACCAGGTCTATACTCCATGAATACAGTGAGTTCCCTTCATATCTTTCCTAGGTGATACAGATCTTCCAGTAGAGTTTCTATGACCATCAGATCTTTGGAAGGGCATACTTCCAAATCCAAGTAATCCAGGAGTTAGAGAAGTTTCATAATAACTAGAATTTATAGCCCAAAATAGAACACAAAAAAGAGAAACATTCCTAAATGCCTCGTAGCCTCCCTTTTTAAGTGTGGCGTGCTACACCTCTATAAAAGGGACTCTACTCAACATGGCTTTATGGACACCTAACACCCCAAACTATGATCTGATATGAAGCTTGCACGACCAAAACTAGGGCCTAGTAGTGATGGATATATCAAGCGCACTATCGGCCAGAGACCACCCCCTTAGCCTAACCTCTAAAGAACAATAAATAAATATAATGGAAGACAACAAAAATTATAATAAGAAGGATAAATAAATCAAATAAAAGATCTAGGAATTAAATAAACAACCAACACCACACTTGTCCACAAAAGCCACTAATCCAAGAATACCAGAATAAGTCAGAACATGCCTCTGACTAGGACAAAAAGAATAAAAAAATACTATGAAATAAAGAAACCAGTGAAATTATAAGGCCTTTTGAAAAAATGAAGGCTCACCACTTCCTAGTAGATCCATAGAAATACCAAATCACCTAACACTGTACAAGAGCAATAGAAAAACCTTCAAACCCTAAATTATGAAATGATGTAGCATCCAGGGCTGATTAGTGGGGCAAGAACTGGCATGTAACTCAGGGTAAAAGGGATAAAATAATGTCATTGCTAAAAAAAGTCAAAACCACTTACACAACATTTATAGATACATATATAAAATGTCGAGATTGGGACAAAGGTCATGAACATGAGAGTTTAAACCATTAACCTAAACTATGTAGCTCGCTCCATTCTAAAGGCACCTACGACCTATATGGATCCAGTTTCCCTTCTTGGAAGGGCCCCAATGCATGTTAGGTGAACGAACTGAGGAAAGTCTAAAAACACCAAGGAGATAGCTATCTAAAATATAGTATATATCCAAACACACGATCATATAGACCCCTACACCAATAAATGTTGTCTCCAGTGTTGTTCTACCCACCTTCATGGTGAGCTACACAGTTCCCTTTAAGCCTAAATTAAAATAGTTTGCACATAAACCCAACCATTAAGCAAGGAGTCTTTATTAAGCCATTTTCCAACATAGTATTGTCATACCAATATGATTGAAAGCTAATTCAATTATACCAAACTAATTCATATAACTATTTGACTCCCAAGATTCACTTAAAATCCAAACTGCCGCCAACAAAGGAATTCTAAAACAATTCTAGCTATCCAGTTTTCCTTAATACAATGCGCTGTTTCAAAGTTAAGTTAAAATATGTAAAGATTCATATTTAAAATCAAGTTTACAAAGTGGGTTGAGGTTAATGTCATTACAAAGCCAAAAATCCATAAATTTGGGAAAACCCATGTCCTCCTATCAAAACATTATCATAAAGCATAAATCATCAATTTAAAATGTGGGAAAAGTAATTCAATCAATATCAAACAAAACCCATCAACCCAATTTCAAACCCATTAATTCAAATCATATAATAATGATTAAACAAATGCCATAATATAATGTTCAAGTTGAGAAAGGAAATAAATGCATGAAAAATATAAGAAATTGAAGAGAAATCAAAGCTTGGAGCTTGAAATATGAATTTTTAGTAAAACCCTTAAAATTCCTTGAGTTGGAAGTTAAAGAACAAAAGTGTGGAGTTTGATCTTTGAACACTAAAGAAAAAGAGTCAATTCTATGTTATAAGGTCGTTTAAGGGGTAAAAGGACAAAAATATCCTTACCCCAAGTGAATAAAACAAAAACTAGATGGAAAATACATAGAGGCGTGGCACTCATCTATCATAGAGGTTAGCCCCCGTGCCATACTATTATCATAGAGGCTAAGTGGCATGGCATGCCACTATCGCGGAGGCTTACTACCTCGGGTCCCATAATGGCTCCGAAACCTTTCTGAAAATTTCAAAACTTTTCCAAATACCTAATTTACATCCCTTAACATAATTCAAGTTAACAATTGGCATTACACATGTGAGAGGATCAGAAATAAATTTGTTGAAATTTTGCAGGGTCTTACACTTCTCCTCAATGAGTTGAGTTTTATACATATAAGTGTGGATTAATTGATTGCCTATACTTCTTAAGTGATACGAAATTCTTGAAATTCTAAACTTTAAGTGATAAATTTGTCATTGTTAATTCATTGTCTTCTTTGTTTTCTTGGAAACTCAATTTGCAAGCCTATTATTTTCATTAGTGATCTCTTGTGCCAGTATGACAAACTCGTATGATTATCTGCCGTATGATTGCACATGCACTTAGGCAAACAACCAGGCCATCAAATATTAAGTAATGTGAAAAAATAGTCAAGGATGTAAATATCCAATTGTAAGACCCCGTGAAATTTTTATGATTTTATTTTTGACCATCCCATGTGTGTAACGTTGATTTTTTACTTGAATTATGTTTAGGGATGTTAAAAGGGTGTTTTGGGAAAGTTTTGGAATTTTTAGAAGGGGTTTGGGGATATTTTAAAACTCCAAGGTAGTTTGCCTCTGCGATTGTGGCATGCCACGCAACTGGAGTTTTGGGATTGCAGCATGGCATGAAGGCTAGCCTCTGCGATATTGGCATGCCACACTACTGTGTTAAAATCGCCTAATTTTTTTCACTTGGGGTGGGGATCTTTTGGTATTTTCACCCTTTCCACAACTTATAAACATAAAAATGACCTTTTTCTCTTCAGTTTTAAAGATTAAACACTCCTATTTTCTTCTCTACCACCTAAACAAAGAAAGCTCAAGGATTTTTCAAAAAATCATTACTCCAGGCTCTAAACTTTGAATTGTCTTCAATTTATTATATATTTTAGGCATATATCTCATACCCTAACTTTAATTTTACATTGTGTCACTTATTTAATCATTATCCATGTGTTTTGATTGATGAGTTTGAAATTGTTTGAAGGGGTTTTGATTGGTATCACTTGAATTACTTTTTTCATGTTTTAAATTGATGATTTATTCTTTAATTTATGATTTTTTGGAATAAATGGGTGCATTGTTATGAAAATTTGAAAGAGGGACATGGGTTTCTCTAAATTGATGACTTTTTAGCTTGGTACTGGTATTGACCTCAACCCACTTTGAAAATTTGGTTTTGAACATGGATAATTTCATAATGTTACTTATCTTCTAAAACTATTGCACTGTATTACTGAATAAATGGATAAAATGGATTTGAGTGGCCCTTTGTCACCGTGGGTTAGATTTTAAGTGAAACTTGGGAGTCAAATGGTTACTCATATTTATTTATCATTAATGTAAGAGCTTGTAAGAATAATTGGTATGATGACACCAAGTGGTAAATGCCTCAATATAAGACTCCTAGGTTAATGGTTGGGTTTATATACAAAATATTTTAGTTTGGACTTAAGGGAAATTATTTAGCTCACCATGAAGGTGGAGGTCCTAAGGGTACCAACCATGAAAACCACGTTTGTCGGCATGGGGGTGGTCTATATGATTGTGTGCTGGGTACACACATTATATTTTAAGATGTCTAAAGCCTTGATTTCTTTAGCCATTCCTTTGATTTTCTTAATTCATTGGGCTGACACGCACTGGGCCTTTTTAGCAGGGGGAGAAGAACCCATATAGCCTATCGGTGCCTTTAAGACAGAGTGTGCTACACAGTTCAGGTTAATGGTCTATAAATCTCATGTTCATGACCCTTGTCATTATCTCGATATCCTATATATGTATATATGATTGTTGTGCATATGGGTTTGACTAGTTTTGACATTCGCATTATTTTTACCCTTATCCCTGAGTAACATGCAAGTGCTTGCCCCACTGACTATCCCTGAGTGATGCATAGTTTCATAATGTAAGGTCCAAGGGTTTTTTTATTACTCCTATGCAGCATTAGGTAGTTCGATATATCTGTTGAGTTGTTGTGAAGTGGTAAGCCTCCATCTTTCAGAAGGCTCAGTTATTTTATCTATTTTTTTTAGTTCTTAGTATTTCATTTTGTATTCTTTCTGGTCATGGTTGGGGGTATTTCTCGATCTAGTTTGTATGTTTGGCTTTCGAGGTTTTTGTGGACAAGTATGGGTTGGGTGATGTTTTGACTCTTAGATTTCATTTCATTTATCTATACATCTTATTATCAGTTTTGGTTGGCTTTCGCTGTTTACATTTATGTGATCACGAGGTAAGACTAAGGGATTGTTCTCAGGCCCACGGTGGACTTGAGATACCCACCACCTCTAGGACATAGTTCAGGTCATGACACCAACTAAGAAAGAGAGGCCAACAAATTTAGGCAAGAAAATATGTAGTGAGGTTAAAATTCTGCCTATAACATTTTAGATTCAGGTGGCAAGCCTGGAAGAAATAAATCAAATGGCAGTAATTCACCACATATGAAAAAACACACCAATTAAACAAGTTCTTAAACACCAGTAAAGGTTCACAAATAAAGTATTTGCAAAGAACATGTTGGTGCTGCTAAGAGAATATTTACCAATGGTTTGGGATTTGTAAGAGAAGAGAATTTGAAATAAGAAACATAATGGTTTTTTCTTGAAATTATAGAAGAGTAGCCCAGCCACACAAACCATTAAAGTAAATGTATGATCTCAATCACCTTGTATCATGTGAGCTGTTGTAGAATCTGTGCCACAAGGAAAGTTAATGGTGGTAATTTTGTGCCATCTCTTTGATAGTTGCATTGAATACATTCATCAAGGAGCTGTTTGGGGTAAGAATTGAAAAGATACTGAATCCAAGTTATCAACAAGTCTAATGGAACTCGTTGGCAGCCTTTTTCATCATTGTCGTAGGCTTTTTCTTATAATGATGGAGAAGAAACAAAAGAAGATATTAAGATTTGGTCTTTAGGTTTTAGGATTAGATCAGGTAATTAAGTGAGAACTAGGTTGGTTCGAATAATTAAGTGGGAATCAGAATGAATTTTGGGGAATAATTAGTTTTTAATTAATTAATCTTCCAACTAATAACAAGTTGTCTGTATTAAGTTAGAAGCCTAATCACTTGTATGTTAAGTGAAAGAATATTTTAGAGCAATATAGGTGGATGAAGGAGTATTTTAGATTTTAAGGGTTGAAGGAGGATATTTGTGTACCATTTCTAATACTTGAAGGATATATTAGGCCCTTTTTTTGTATTAAAAAATGTCATGTTTAAGTCCTTAAATCCAACTCCATACTACCTAAACTTTTAGTTAAAAATAAGGGGCACTTTAGAAAATAACATATATTTGAACAAAATGAGAGTGCCCCTAGCCTAACTTTCAAAATTACAATCCACAACCTCCCTCTTTTTTTTTCTTCTTTTCTTTTCTTTTTTCATTTTTGTTATAAATGTATTTGTGTATATAGTGTTTTCTCCTATAAATAAAGGGTATTCCATCATTTTTATTCATCCCTCAAGAAATCACTAAGAGAAATAAGAATTACTCTCTCTTCTCACTTCATTATTTTTGTTCTTACTTTATATTTTATAACATGCTATCAACATGAGGCTCTAATCAATTGAGAAGTTGGATAATGATCTAAAGTTTTCATAAAATTTTCATCTGCTGCCAAAGGTATAAGTGTTTTTAATGTTAATTTCTTGGTTAAAGAACTATAAGTGACCATGTCTAATTTTGAAAGCTAAAACACGACAGAAAATCTACCAACTACAAATCAATTCTGAACGAAAAGGTTAGTAGTCTTTTGCTACAAATTATCCAATTATGTTGCATCCATTTGATTGAGGAAATTTAATTATTTCAAGATTATTTATCCTTTAAATTTGTTCCTTAAGAACATAACTATGTACGAAAATTATAATATTAATCTTGTATTCTTAAATGGATAAGAATGAAAGTTTACAAGAAATATTTGACCACTAGCAATGGTTAATATTTTCACATACTTATTTTGATTACAACTAAAATAAATGTTAGAAAGTTCTCTGTATCATATGAATGCCTCAATTTGCTCCTAATGTAACAATATCTTGAAAGAGATTCTAAGCTATCATAATTTGATAGGTTTAAGGAAATATATTTGATTCTTCAGGAATGAGAATTTTGATTTTTATAAATATAGATCCATTCTCTAGGTTGAATGTGATAGTATTTAGTAAATCTTATCAATACAAAAATGCACTTGATTGTGATGGTATCACAACTCACCTTTGAAAGAGGTAGAATAATTGAGAAGGGTTATTTTGAAATCTACTTTCAAAGTAGTAAATCTGAAATCTATTCATGTCATAGTAAATTTTAAATTTACTAAAGTAAAAGGCACTTATCATGATAAACTTGGAGTTTACTACTATAAATAAGTTCATAAGTTGACATGAATGATTGTAACATCCTGAAGATGCTCATATTGACTATATAATGAAGAACTAGAAGATTCTTCAAGAATTCCCTATGTTGTTTGTTCTCATGATAAGTTGGTTGAATCAACTAATGCTAGGACTGAATTTCCAAAATTTTGGAAACTATAAAAGGTGAATATAGGCTCGTTCACCTATCATGTGATATAAATTAAGATTTTGTAATGACTTGATTTTTGGTGATTTTGGAAATTATTTATTTCTATGTGATTTGACCATTTTACCCCTTCTCGTGATTTCTTTATGGTATTTTGATAGTGTGGGTATGATTGATATGATTCCCAATGTATTTCAATGTGATTTGTGCGAGTTTGTGGGTTTTCAAGATTAAAATTTTTTTATAGTTGACTTCGATCAACATTTATGACTTTGTGCATTGGATGGAAAAATAGAATGCACCAGTAGATCTGAAACAATGAGTTTGGGTTAGTAACATAGTTGGTATAATTTTATGACTTTTGTATCACATTTCGACCCTCAGTTTGAAAAGTTGTGAAATTAGGCATCGGAAGTCAATTTTGTGAAAATAATCTTTTTTCAAAAATCTAATATTGTCATTGAGTTTAGAGTATTGAATTTGATAGAGTAGCATAGTTTGTATGAATTTAGAGGATTGTGGATGAATCTTGAGGGGTCGACGGACAATTGAAATTTTCCAAGTCTCCAACTGATGCACTACTCAACTGGTGCATCCTCTTAAGAGACACTTAGGTTACTTAATCAAGGCTTCTTAAGTATCCAAATAGTCGCTTAAGCGACCTGGCTTGACTAATGGACTATCTCTTAAACAACATTAGATCTACTTAAGCGACACATGCAAATGGGGCGGGTGGCGCAAAAGAGGTATTTGGCTTCTTAAGCGGCCCACGTAAGTGACACCTGTATAGTATATATATACCCTACTCTTAAATTTTTCACTCCTTTTGATACTCTGAGCTTTGAACTTTAGACTTTGTGGGCAATTTCTTTCATTTTCAAGCTTGGGTAAGCTCCAAATCCCTATTTCAATTATTTTATTTCAAATTTTGTCATATAAATCTTGTTAAAAATTGATTTCAAAAATGGAATTTGGGAATTTTGGTTTGGGAGGCCTAAATTAGTAATTCTTTGATTTGAACCCCAATTCCAACTCATTTTCACTTGAGTTTTCTTCTATGGGTTTCTTAATCATGGGTAATATATTTACGAACTAAAATTCTGGTTTTACCTTTCTTTTCTTGAAAACCTATTTTGGGACCCTGATCCAGAAATTGGGAATATAGGTATCATTGGCATTTTTTTTACGCATAGTTCATATCTGTATGTTTTAGTAGATTTTGAGGTTGTTCATGAGGGAAGGATTTATGATTGGAGGATTCTGGATTGTTTTTTTTTTTGAGTTAGGTTATGGATTAACTTTCTTCAGACTTGTTTGGGTAGCTAATACTATATAGAAGCATGTTATGGGTGTGGAAACTAATGATGGAAATGGTTTTGTCATTGTTTATATATATATATATATATATATATATATATATATATA
>NC_061122.1:107799679-107946577 GCF_002878395.1 Capsicum annuum | reverse complement strand
TATATATATATATATATATATATATATATATATATATATATATTTGGTTGTACTCTTTTTGGTGGAAATTTTCTTAGTTGGGATCTATGTGGTATCAATGTCATATTATTGCATATCTTACTCTACTTACTCTACTGGTATATAAATTATATTGGATCATGGATGGTTGGTATATTTAGTAGATTTTGGCTCACGTGGTTGGTATATTGGCTAGTTTTAGAAATTCTTAGTCTGGTTGGTTGTGAGCATTACATCCTCATATCATATAAATTCACGAAACATTGGTACCACTGTGGAAACTTTGATTTTTGATAAAAATTGTGACATCTGTAAAACCTCTCTACCAATGTATGTGCCGGAGAGGAGTTATAGATATTGGATTGGTATTAGTTATTGGATTCTATATGGATTGATAAAGCCCCCATAGGTTCAACATCGGGAGCACGGCTCGGTAGGTGTGTGCAGAGGTTATGCGACAACCTTGGACATATCATATCATCATCATCATTATCAGCTTTATTGCACTTCATGCCTTATGTACATTCTGGGTTGTATTTGCATGTTCGATTTGATGTCTATCTATTTTTTGTTGTCTATCGATTTGTGTTTTTTACTCGTACCTGTATTTGGTATATATGTATATCTTAGAGCTATTTATTTTTTTAGTACAGGTGACATGCCCATAGTGTGTATTTTATAGACTTTATTTTCTACTTTACTCTAGCTCCTATGATATCTACTGAGTACAAATAGACGGTGTTTATCCCTACTGCTCCCTTTGGGTGTAGATCTAGGTATAAGTGCACTACACGGTAGCTAATTTTGGGTGGTGCTTAGAATATTTTTGAGGTAGTGGTTGGTCTATTCTTTTAGAGTTAATCTACTACTTCCTCTTATTTTGTCTATATCTTATTTTCGTATTCAGAGAAAGACTATGTTCCTTTTGTACTATCAGTTGTATATTTTGGTTTCGAGATGTACTTAGTTGGTTCTTACACTGTGACACTAGATTTTGGGATAATTTATGGCATCATTATTATGTATTTTCCTACTATTATCGTATATATATATGGTTCAGCTTCATCTAGAAGCCTTACCTCAGGATTTGGTATTGTTCTTCCCATTTCACATCAGTTTGGGTGATTGGCTTACATTTCAAGGCTTTCCATAACAAGTGCCATCATGAACCTTAGTTTTTGGGTCATAAAAAATTAATATAAGAGCAGCCAAGTTCATTAGTCTCATTAGCGTAAGAATAAAATATCTAATAGAGTCTCGTAAATCAGTACGTAAATACCGTACCTATCTCTAAGAGACTATAAGATATCTTTAGAAAACCTTTTTATTTTGTTCCTTATCATGCATATATTTCATATCTTATATTTTGAATCGTATTTTACTTTTGTCTATGAGATGATGAGGGTTAGATCTTGTGAGGCTAGAGATGTGGAGCCATTATCCAAGGAGAGAGCTCAGTCTATAGGGAGAGTTACAAATCGTGGATTGGCTACACAGGTTTAGTAGTGTTTTAGGAAAGGATGCCTATGACTTCTTAATTAATTGTAAGGATAAGTTACATAACCTTGGATCGCTTGAGTTGCACATAGTTTCTTATACTACTTACCAATAGAAAGAGACCCTTTTCAATAGGTTTGTGCCATACAATTTGAGGGATCATATGAGATATGAGTTTGGTCACTTGGAGTAGGGCTCCATGACTATTGCGGAGTATGAGGCATGTTTCCATGCCTTGTCTAGATATTCTTATACTAGTATTTCAAATAATTCAAACAAGATTCAAAAGTTTTTAAAGGGTTTGGATGTTTCACTTTGGATAGATACTACCCCTATGGTAGTGTTAGAGGATCTTCTTAGAATATAGTGGTTCATTCTAAGATAATAAAGTCTATTCTTAGAGTGTCTCAAGGAAGCTTCAAGAGGGTGCACCATCAGGGCGAGTTCAGAGGTCACACTCTTTGAGGCAGAGATTTTAGAGGTTTTCATAGGTATCATGGTAGACCCACGTAGATAGCTCGACAGAGATCAGACAATAGGTAGTTTAGTTCAGTAGCTTTGGGTGCTCATTCTATCTCAATCATACCTCCTTTGTTCAGTTGAGACACAGAGGTTATTTGGAGTATAATAAGGTTGGCCATTTGGACAAGGACTATCCACACCATATTTTTAGGCCTACTCATATATTGTTAGTGAGAGGTAAAGGTTCTACTAGAGGTGCGCAAGGCAGAGAAAGTAGTTCTCGTGGTGGTAGTTTTGGGGCTACTCAGTTTGGTGGTGGACATAGATAATGCAATGTTATACTCACCAAATTAGAGGTAGAGGCTTCTGATGTTGTTATCATAGATATCATCCCTATTTGTTTTAGATATACTTTTGTATTATTTGATATGGGGTTAATTTCTCCTATGTGTTTTCATACTTTACTTCTAGTTTTGATTCTACAAGTGAGCCTCTTACCATGCTTAATTGTGCTTCTATCATTATAGCTGACAATTTAGTGGTAGATCCGGTGTACCAATCTTGTGTTGTGACCTTTACTAGGCATGAGACTTGGATAGATCTGGTCATCCTAGATATGGTAGCTTTTGATGTTATCTTAGGTATGGACTGCTTAGCTCCTTATCATGCTATCCTAGACTGTTATGCTAAAATTGTGACCTTAGTTACACTAGGTATGCCGATGGTAGATTAGAAAGGTGTTCTTTATTCGAGTCTTAAGAGAGTTATATCTTTCCTTTAGGATTATCTCTTGGTTGAGAGGGGATGTCTGACTTATTTGGCCTATATTCGTGTTACTAGTGTCATTTTGCTACCTTTTATGGATTTATTCGTATTGCCCATGAGTTCATAGATGTTTTCCCAAAAAATTTACTTAGTATGCCTCCAGATCATGATCAGACACCAAGCCCATCTCTATTCCTTCTTATAGGATGGCCCTAACAGAGTTGAAGGAATTGAGGATCAGTTATAGAAGTTGTTGGATAAGGGATTTATCCAACCTAGTGTATCACCATGGGGTACTCCTATCCTGTTTGTGAAGAAAAAAGATAGGTCTATGCGTATACGTATTGATTATCAATAGTTGAATAAGGTGATAGTCAAGAATAAGTATCTTCTTCCTCATATTAATGTTTTGTTCTATCAAGGTCAGGGTACTTTAGTGTTTTTGAAGATTGATTTGAGGTTTAGGTATCACCAGTTTAGGATTAGAGCTTTGAATACTCCAAAGAGAACTTTTTGAACTCGATACAGCCATTATGAGTTCTTCTTCATGTCTTTTGGGTTGACTAATGCCGAAGCTACAATCATGAAGTTGATAAATCAAGTATTTTAAATATATCTCTACTCCTTTGTTATTATATTTATAGATGATATCTTGGTTTATTCAAAGAGTAAGGGAAATCATGAAGAGCATTTGTGTATATGTACTTTGGAGATTAAGGGATGAGAATTTGTATGCTAAGTTCTTCAAGTGTGAGTTTTTGTTGGATTCTGTTTCTTTCTTAGGTCATGTGGTGACCAAGGATGGTATTATGGTCAATCCGGCCAAAATTTCAGCAGTTTGTTGTTAGGCTAGGCCTACTTATCCTACTGAGATTTGGAGTTTTATTGGTTTGACAGGTTACTATCGGTGTTTTGTTGAGGCAGTTTCATCTATTGGGTTTTATTAACAAAGCTAACTTAGAAGAAGATTTCCTTTTAGTGGTTCGATGCTTGTGAGGTGAGCTTCTAAAAGTTCATGGATTTATTTACATCAACTCCTATCTTGACTTTGCCTATGAAAGGTGTGGGATTTACCTCTTTTTGTGATCTTCAAGTGTTTGATTAGGTATTGTGTTTATGCAAGAGGGTAAGGTAATTGTGTATGCTTCTTGAAGCCCCATAAGAAGAATTACCCTACCCATGATTTGTAGTTGTATGCGGTTGTATTTGCATTGAAGTTGTGGAGTCACTACATGTATAAAGTCCATTATGAGATATTCTCAAATCATCATAGCCTTCAGTATTTCTTCACCTAGTGAGATCTTAATATAAAATAGGCATCGTTGTCTTAAGTTGCTTAAGGAATGACCTTACTATTCTCTATTATCCGAGCAAGGCTAATTTGGTCGCAGATGACTTGAGATGAAAGTCGACTAGCATAGGTAGCTTAGGTATTTTTTTACCCAGGAGAGGTCATTGGCCTTATAAATTTAGTCTTTGGCTAACCAGATAGTTAGGTTTGATATTTCGACAGCTGGTGTGTTTTGGCATTTGCGGAGGCAAAGATTTCCTTGGTGGAGCTGATACCGGATCATTACTTTGATGATATTAGGTTGAGAGTGATTTGGGATAAAGTGTTGAGTAGAGAAGTTAAGGACGTCTTACTTGAATTTAGATGAATTTTTGAGGATTTGAGGTCGAGTCTGTGTGTCGAGAGTAGGTGATTGGGTGAGATTGATCTTGGTAGAGGATAATTTTTCTACGTATTCCATGCATTCGAGAGTGACTAAGATGTATCGTGATTTGAGACAGCACTATGAGTGGGGTGGTATAAGGAAGGATACAGAAAATTTTGCAGTCCATTGCCTATTTTGTCAGCAGGTGAAGGCAGGACATTTGAGGCCTAGTGGTTTGCTTTAGAGGTTATGCATTCTCGAGTAGAAATGGGTATGAATTACTATAGACTTTTTGATTGGGTTTCCTCATACTTTTCATGGTTTTAATAATGTTTGGGTCATCGTGGATCGATTGAACAATCTGCTTATTTTATTTTAGTTTAGGTTTCTCTTAGTGCTGAAAGGTTGGGATGTATCTATATTCTTGAGATAGTTCATCTTGATGGTGTGGCAGTGTCTACCTTCTTAAATAGAGATTCAATGTTCATATCTCACTTTTGGAAGACTTTTGAGAAGGAGTTGGGTATCTGGGTTGATCTTAGATTAGATTTTCACCCCTAGACCACCGGTCAGTCGAAGCAAACTATTCAAGTTTTGAAGGATATGTTTTGGGCTTGTGTTATGGACTTTGAAGGTCAGTGAGAGCAATATCTAGCTTTGGCAGAGTTTGAATATAATAATAGCCATCATTCCAGTATTGATATGGTTCCCTTTGAGGCTTTGTATAGTATGCTTTGTCACTCTCTAGTTGGTTAGTTTGAGGTTTCTGAGATTAAACCTCAAGGTACGGACCTGCTTCAAGAGTTTTTGGACAGAGTTTGGGTCATTTGGGATAGAATTTGAGTGGCTCAGAGTAGGAAAAAATGTTATACAGATCATAGACTTTGTGCCTTAATATTTGATGTTGGTGATCGAGTCTTTCTTCGTGTGTTTCCCCTGAAGGGCGTGATGAGGTTTGGGAAGAGGGGCAAGCTTTGCCCCAGGTATATTGGATCATTGAGATTCTTCGGACTATTGGGGATGTGGCTTATGAGTTAGCATTGGCCCCAGATTTATCAATTGTTTATCTAGTTTTTCATGATTCCATGCTTCAGCATTACAAATGAGTCTTATGTCATTCATTGGGATTCAGTTCAGTTAGATGAGAGATTGTCTTTTATTAAGGATAACGTCTCCATTTTAGCCTAGGATGTTAGACGATTGCTTTCTAGAGATATTCCGGTGGTTAAGGTCTAGTGGAGACATCATCCTGTAGTTGAGGCTACTTGAGAGGTCGATTTTGATATGTGTGGTAGTTATCCCCCGCTTTTTACTGATTCGGGTATCTTTCCTTTCCTTTAGTTTGAGGACAAACTAGATTTTTAGTGGTGGATGATGTAATGACTTGATTTTTGGTGATTATTATAAATTATTCAATTTTGTGTGATTTGACCATTTTACCTCTTCTCGTGGTTTCTTTGTGGTATTTCTAGGCTATAGAGATGATTGGAATGGTTCTCAATGTATTTTGGTGTGATTTATTCTAGTTTGTGGTTTTTGGAGGTTAAAAAGGCTTTATAGTTGACTTCGATCAACATTTATTATTTTATGCATCAGATGGCTAAATAGACTATGCCAGTAGATTCAAAACTTTTATTTTTGATTGGTATCATCATTAGGGTGATTTTATCGCTTTGTTATGTAATTTTGAACCTCGATTCAAAATGTTGTAAAATTTGGGGGTTAATTTTGAGAAAACGACATTTTTTTCAAAAATTAGACATCACCATGATTCTGGAGCATTGAATTTGGTAGGGTAGCATAGTTTATCGCGTTCACGAGATTTTTGAGGGGACCGTGGAGACTTGGAATTCTCTAGGTCTTCGGTTGATGCACCACTCAGTTGGTGCATCCATTTAAGTAGCCAGTCAGTTGCATAAGCAACCTGGCATAACCAGTCGAGTGTCACTTAAGCGAGACCAGCTCGCTTAAATAAGTGTTGCTTAAGCATCATTGGATTCTTATAAGCGATACACGCAGATGGGGCGGGGGGCACAAAAAAGGCACTTGCCTCTTAAGTGATGGCTGCTTAAGAGGCCTAGTGTCCGCTTAAGTGACACCTAGGTAATATGTCTACCCTGTTCTCAATTTTCCCCTATTTTTGATACTTCGAGCCTTGGATTTTAGACTTTTTGGGTGATTTCTTTCATTTTCAAGCTTGGGTAAGCTCCAAATCTCCATTTCAATTATTTTTCATCAAATCTTGTCATCTAAATCTTGTTAAAACTCGATTTTAAAAGTGGAATTTGGGGATTTTGGCCAGGAAGGCCTAAATTAGTAACTCTTCAATTTAAATCCAAACTCCAACCTATTTTCACTTGGTTTTTCTTCTATGGTTTCCTTTAATCATGGGAAATATATTTATAGACTAAAATTTTGATTTTATTTTTTTTTTCAAAAACCCATTTTGAGGGTCTATTTTGACCCCGACCCAAAAATGGGCAAGATGGGTATTGTTGGCTTTCCTTTGACACATAAATTCCATATTGGAATGTTTTAGTTGATTTCGAGTCGTTCGTAATGGGAACATTGTGTGACTGGAGGCTTTTGGATTGGGTTTCTTCTTTCGAGGTAGGTTATGGATTAACTTTCTTCAGACTAGACGAGTTATTTAATACTGATATAAAAGCATGTTATGGGTAGGAACTAATCATGGAAATGTCTTTGTTATTTGTGTATGCTCGTGCGGGGGCCTATATAGTTGTTATTAGGTGGTTTTGGGACACTATTTGCTATGTGTGACCGTGTGGGGTCTTATATGATGTTGTTGGACAAGTATTGATATATATATATATATATATATATAGTTATACTCTTTTTGGTGGAAATTGCCTAAGTTGGGGTCTCTATGGTATCAATGTCATATTATTTTTTTGGATTAAAAGCGAGCTTTTATTAATTAAAAAAATTTTGAAATACAATACCAGGCTCAGGCAGACCCTTTGCCTCTTATTAATTCTCTAAGTCTAGATAATGTTCATCACTCTCCTAACAACGCTATTAAGGGAAACAATTTAGACTTTGAAGGTGTGGCTACCATTTGACTAATCCTCTCTCTCTTATGTGAATGTGCATGGCCACCTCTCTGCAAACTACATCAACTTTAAAATAGCTTTCTTGGAACCTAGCAGAGTTCCTTTCATGCCAAATGCAAAATACTACCAGAGTGAATACACAACATGTGATGTTTGCTGCTGTATATTTTTGTTTTGCCATTCGGTTGATCCACTGTATTTCTGATTCCCAAGTCCCTATAACATAATCAAAGCCCATCCACTGCACTAGTCTACTCCGTAGGCCTTTAGTATATGTGCATTCAAAGTACAGGTGAGAGAACCTCTCAATAGTTCCTTCATAGAAGATACAATCCATAGGTACCTATATACTAAATTGTTGGAGTCGAGTCACAGTGGCAAATCTTTGTTGTAGGGCCAGCCATAAGTTAAAGTGATGTCTAGGGTAGACCTGAGGCTGCAACACTTTTGCTTTCCATGGGGCTCTTGGGAGCTGAGGTAGTAACCTTCCATAAGATTTCTTTATCTGGTAGGACCCTCCTATCTGTAGTTCAACTATTCTTTGAGTAAATGATCCTTGTAATGAGTTCATCAGCATCAATGTTTCCCGACAGCACATAGTTTTCCTGATTACCCAAGCTGCATTCTTGGGTAAGGCCATATCTTCCAGATTCCTATGCTTTATGTAGTAGCTACGCACCCACTTTATCCATAATGAGTCCTTCTTGATTGATATTTCCCATAATTGTTTCATGACTGCTGTTTTATTCCATATGTTGATATTAATCACATTCAATCCACCTGCAGCCCTTGGGTAGTATAGTTTCTCCCATGACACTAAAGCTTTCTTTGATAGTTACCCCATTCCTGTCCAGAGAAATAATCTACATATGGACTCTATCATTTTCATTTCTTTCTTGGGTAGAATAAATATCTGATCCCAGTAAGTCTGCATCCTAAAAAACACAGCTTTAATGAGCTGCAATCTACCAGCATAAGAAAGTAGTCTTGCTGACCAACATGTATCCTGGCAGTGTTGTTTTTCACAAGAGGTAAGCATTGATTGGCATTCAGCTTCTTAGTAGACAATGGGACTCCCAAGTATTTAAAAGGGAGGGTTCCTTCTACATAACCAAGTTCCTGCAAAATCTCTGTCTTTACTTCCTGTGATACACCGATGATATAGAGGGAAATTTTGTCTAGATTTTCCTGCAACCCAAAAGCTTCTGAAAACCTTTGGAATGTGTGCTTAAGTAGCTTGGCAAATTCAATATCTACCCTGCAAAACATGAGTAAATCGTCAGCAAAGCACATGTGTATCACTTCAAATCTCCTGCATCTTGGATGAATATTGAAATTTAGATTCTGTGCAAGATGGTTCATTTCTCTTTGCAGGTACTCCATTGCTAACAAAAACTAGTATGGGGATATAGGGTCCCCTTGCCTAATACCCTCTTTACCTTTGAAGGGCTTTGTTAAACCTCCATTGAGAACAAGTTAGTATGATACAGTAGTCACTCACTCCATTATCCAGTGTACAAAATTTTATGGGAAGCCAAGATCAACCAGCATAGACTTCAGGAAGCACCAGTCAAGAGTATTATATGCCTTTATCAAATCTACCTTTAAGACACACCTTGGAGACATTCTTTTTCTTGTATATCCTTTAAACAACTCATGACTAAGTAGGATGTTTCAATGATGCTTCTGCCTTTAATAACTGTAGACTGAGAGTAGCCTACCAGTTGGCCAATCACACCTTTGATCCTATTTGTCAATATCTTTGCCACTACTTTGTACAGTGTAGAGCAGCATCCTATTGTCTATAATCCTTAACCTAGGTAAGGGATGCATATTTTTGAACCAGTGTAATAACAATGCAGTTCCATGCTTAGTCCATGGTACCAGTAGAGAAGGATTCCTGGATGGCATCATAGACATTACTTTTAATAGAAGCCCAGTTCTCGGTGAAGAATTCCACTAGAAACCCATCCACTCCCAGAGATTTATCCATGGACATGCCTTTTATAGCATTATCAATTTCATCAATAGTTATCTCCTGTATCAAGGAGAGATGTTGCTCTCTGATTAAGAGCACACCATTTTGGATGACTTCAGTATTAGGACATGGTAGAGCAACTGCATTACTTCCCATTAGTTTTTTAAAACAGGTCATAAATTCCTTTTCAATAGCTCCAGGCTCTATTAACTTAGTTTCTACCGTTGTATAGATGGATGTGATAATGTTTTTTCTTTCTCTAATTCTAAACTAGGCATGGAAATATTTAGTGTTAGCCTGTACTTGCTCTAATTGTTGCATGTCTTAGTTGAGTTTATGGATATAGCTAGCCATGTAGGTATTCAATTCTTTAAGTTTAAATTTGACGAGCTTCAATTTATGCCAGATAGCTTTCATTGCAGGTATGTCTACCTATTGATGCCATGCCCTCTGAACCACCTCTACAAACTCAGTATGCTCTATAACAATAGTATATAGTTCAAAGGGCTTAGGATATAAATTTCTCTGCTTACGTCTTTGGACTAGGAGAGGATAATGATCAAATATACCAGGAGTGAGTGCATCAGCTTCAATCTTTGGATATATACTCATCCATGCCAAATTACTCAGTACCCAATCAATTCTGCTAAGTACTATTCCTTGCATAGGTTGTTTTTTATTCCAAGTGAAGAAGCTCCCTATGGTTCTTAGGGGAGTGAGTTGTAGATCAGCAAGTAGATCCTGGAATCTTTGCATCTCTGCTTGAGTGATTGGTTTCCAAATTCTATCCTCTATGCTAAGAACATTATTAAAGTCGCCAAGCAACATCCATGGGATATGAATTTGACTTCCAATCCCTTTCAAGTCATGCTATAATAGTTCCCTTTGCTGCAGTTCATTTCTGGCATATACAACTGTAATATATGTACTGAATTATATAGCCTGATTCTCTATAAAGCAATGGATAATCGATGTCATATTATTGCATATCTTATTTTACTAGTATATCGATTATATAGGATCATGGATGGTTGTCATATTGAGTGGATTTTGGCTCACGTGGTTGGAATATTAGCCAGTTTTAAAAATCCTAATTCCGATTGGTTTTGAGCATTACATCCTCATATCACATATATTTATGAAACATTGGTTACACTGTTGAAACACTAATTTTCTAACAAAAAATATAACATCTTTAAAACCCTCTTTCAATGTATGTGCTAGAGAGGAGTTATAGAATTGGATTAGTATTAGTTATTGGATTGTATATGGATTGATGAAACCCCTATGCATTCTACATTAGGAGCACAGCTCGATAGGTGTAAATGGAGGTTGTGCGACAACCTCGGATATATCACATCATCATTATTATTATCTTTATTGCATTTCATACTCTATGTACATTCTATGTTGTATTTGCATGTTTGATTTGACGTCAATCTATTTGTATTTTTTTCTCATACTAGTATTTGGTATATGTGTATGTTTTAGAATTGTTAATGGAGACTGTGTGGGCTACAGTTTGGGACATTTTTTTAATATAGGTGACATACTCATAGTGTGTATTTTATATACTTCATTTTTTACTTTGCTCAGTCAGCCTATAATGCCTATTGAGTACAATTGGACCATACTCATCCCCACTGTGTCCTTTTGGTGTAGATCCAGATACTAGTGTGTCGCATGGTAGCTGATTTTGGGCGGTGCTTGGAGTATTTTTGAGGTAGCGTTCAGCCTATGCTTCCAGAGTTGATCTACTACCTCATCTTGTTTATTTATCTTATTTTCGTATTTTGAGACAGATTGTGTCCCTTTTGAACTATCAGTTGTATATTTTGACTTCAAGATGTACTTAGTTGGTTCTTGTACTGTGACACCAAATTTTGCGGTGATTTATGGTATCATTGTTATGTATTTTTCCACTATTACATATATATGTGGTTCAGTTTCATTCTAGAAGCCTTAACTCAGGATTTGGTGTCGTTCTTCTCATTTCACATCGGTTTGGGTGTTTGGCTTACTTGTCAAGGTTTTTTGCGACAAGTGTCATCATGACCCTTAGTTTATGGGTCATGACAGATGTGTCGATATAAGATGATCACATGTACGTTTGTTGTAACCTATAGTTTGACATCCATAAAATTGTTTGCTCGGTATAAATTGAGTTAAGAGCATAATTTTCATATTGATAAAAATCCAAGTTGGTTTGGCATTCAATGCCTCTAGAAAACTAGCTAAATCATTGGTTATGAGAACAAAGCTTCATATGCTGGTCTAAAATATAATATATTTTATGCAAAAACACTTGTATACAGCAAACCAACAAAATTATGATTAATTTTCCCTCAAAGTTGGTTTAGGATCAGGAACAACATATTTTCCATCAAATAATTTTGATGTGTAGTATATGATTAATAGATATACAATTATACACAAAAATTGATTCTCTAAAGTAAATTAAGATGTATGTTAGTTTTCCTAACATGGGGGAGATAGTAAACAACTAAGAAATATGTTGTGATTATCATCGATTGATCCTCATTCAAAGGATAATTCAAATTCAAATTCTAAGAGCATTTGCTGACTCAAAAGGCGATATTATATTTAGCTGTAAATACTCCAATTGAATGTCCTTGAAGTCAAAGTTTACTATATTTATGAAGCGTGGTAGATCAATCGGATATAAAAGCCATAATTCTTGAAAAAGAAAAAGGAGCAAATGATCATAATAAAGAGGTAATGTGATCTTAAACAGCCTATGACATTATGCTTCATGAAACCTTATGAAAGATTTCGGCACCTGAAAATAATGAAGTGATGAGATATCAAAATGTTATGTTACATAGTGAAGCAATACAAAATGATATATCATTGATATATCTTTTATAAAATATTGGCGCAATATCATAAAAGATTACGAGAATTTGAATTCTATGTTTATTTAAGTATGCTGACGTATAAATGTTTATCAAATGACATGTAAGTATGCATCTTGGTAAACATAAAACTTATTTAATTTGAAGTTTAGACACGTACAGATGTCAGACATGAAATACTAACTATTGTCACTTGACTTAATTTATCTCAAAACTATTTAAGGGTTTAAAACTTTTGAAGCATATAAAAGTTTTTGGGAAACATATTTATAATCCTTATATTGCATAAATTTATAACTTGAAAATTATTGGAACTCTTGGAGAATTTTCAAAAGCAATAGATTATTTGTTGAAATAAGAAATATACTGAATTGGATTGGTTATGAAGTATCATATATTAGTGAAATTGGTGTCCTAATGTCTCTTGCAAATACTACAAAGCCTGGTACAGCCTTTTCGATCAATTTGGTAGCAAGTTATAGTTCTACTACTAATAGGGGACACTGGAATAGGATCAAACATATATTGTGGTACCTAAAAGGGACTAACAATATGGTCTTATTTTATTTTAAATATTAAAATCCTAATCTTGTTGGTTTTGCTGATGTTGGGTATTTATCTAACCCACATAAATCTCGATCTTAAATAGGTTATGCATTCATATGTGGGGGTACTGTCATATCTTGGAGATCTACAAAGAAGTCTATCATAGCCACTTCATCGAACCATGCTGAGATAATAGTTATTCATGATACAAGCTGAGAGTGTGTGTGTTTGAGGTCCATGATACATCTCATTCAAGAAAAATATGGTTTGAAATATGACAAAGTACCCACAGTTTTACATGAAGATAATACCTAATGCAACATGCATAACACAAATAAAGGGAGGATTCTTAACAGGAGATAAAACAAAGCATATTTTGCCAAAGCTTTTCTATACACATACACTCCAAGAGAATAGTGATATTAATGTGAAACAGATTCATTCAAGTGATATTGTGGCTGATTTATTCACCAAGTCTCTTCCAATTGCAAATTTCAAGCAGATAGTGCACAAGATTAAGATAAAAAGGTTCAAAAAGGTTCTCATTAAGGGGATTTAATATGTGATGCACTCTTTTTCTTTTTCGAGGTTTTGTCCCACTGAGTTCCTTGTAAGATTTTTAATGAGGCAACCTATATGAGTATTATTAAAGATGTGTACTCTTTTTTCTTCACCAAATTTTTTTACATTGGGTATTTTAATTAAGTGTTGCATCCTACCATACATGCAAGTGTATACAGTTGTGCAAGTAATAGGGTTCACCTTTCAAGACAAATACCAATCCCATAGGGACTTGGTGCTTAGCAAACTATCCAATTCTAGAGTTACTAATAAGATTGAATAAGTATGAGTTATAACCAAATAAGAGTTGAGTTTTGTAATTATAACAAAGTAGTAGAAATTAACACGATATAAAGATCAGATTATAGACAGTATGTGCAGAGTTCCAGGGTTGAGGCATTTACTTCACATTTATGCGTAACTATGATTTCTAGCCAGTGTTAGTGTTTATCGCGATTTATTGATCTACAGGGTTGATATTATAACTTGGGAATATCCATACTCAAATTCATCTACCCAAATAAATCTCACAACTACATTGTTGAGCGGGGATGTGAGTCGTTAACTTGGATGCATTAAGCTTTCTTTCCATTTCATTAACTGAGTGGAGCGTTCAGGTATATCCCTATCCTAACCGCAATTAATTCTTTGACAACTACTATCTAATGATCAAATAATTGGCTATTATTATAACTTTTAAAGTAATAAAGTAGCCCAGTCGAGCCGAATATCGATCCCGCAGGGACTTGGATATTGGCAAGCTATCCAATTCTAGCAGTAATAATAAGATTGAATAAGTGTGATTTATAACCAAATAATATTTGAGTTTTTTAATTATAACCAAGTAACAAAAATCAACATAATATGAATTTAGAATTGTAGACAACATGTGGAGAATTCCAGGGTTGATGCATTTATTTCATATTCATGTGTAACTATGGTTTCTAGCCATGTTGGTGTTTATCATGATTGTTGATCTATAGGGTTGATATTATGACTTGGGAATGGACATCATCTAAGTCATCTATCAAAATTAATTTCATAACTATATTGCTGAGTGGGGATTGATGACGTCAAAACAATACATCCTATTAGATGATGATACGGTTGTTGTCAAAATATAGTAACCCAATAGAGATTGGGATCGAATCCCAAAGGAACACGTGCCTTTGCATATCTCAGCAATTGTAGTTAATGGGCAGAATAAGAAAAGTAAATGTGGTGTTTTGATGTAGTAATCTCAAGCAAGTAACTGTACTAACTTCGATTGTAATCAATGTAGGTGAACACTAGGATTGTGTCCTCCCTAGCTTCTCAACTCCGTAGGCTTATCGTGCTTTGATGAACCAACCTAATACTTTACATGCAGAATTGATAAGTTATGTACCTTCTGGAGTATTTTGGACGAGCAAAAGGATTTCACTCTTTACCTTTTGAGTCTCAGGATATCACGTTACTCACCCTTATCTTGATCCTAGTTAACTATTACCTTTTTAATCTCTAGTTATTAGATGAAACCTAACCATCTTACGAAGAAAGAATACAGAAGCATAGATCGACAGTTAAACTCCAAATCACTGTTGTCATTATCTTTTACTAGTCACTGCTCATCTTTTGGAGTAAGCAATAATATTTAGGCGGGATCCTAATGTGTGCACCCATTAAGAAAACTATCATAACAAAGACAAAGAAATATATGCATGGGTATCAATTTCGAACAACGAAAGAACTTCCCCTACTTTTTCAATTTTTCAGGGTTTCCACAACCCTGGATATGGATTTTAGCCGCTCATGCTTGTGAAAAAATCAATAACATTCATATTCAAAAGCATAGATGAAATCACAATGATAAGAAGAAATAAAACCCACAACTGTAATTGAATTAATGAACCAAAGCTAATACAAGAAAATCCCAAGATCAAAATTAGATCTTGGAATAAAAATATGATTGTGAATACCAAAGTGTGTATCTCCTACTAAAAGACACATAAAGAGTATTTATAGTACCGGGCGTAGGTAGTAACTGTGGTCATGATACTAGGCGCAGGTACAAACTGTAGGTACCAAGAGCAAAAATCTTGCAAGTTTATCTCTCAAGATTTTGGACTTCTGGTACTTGCTTTGCCTACAAAAGGTCTGTAGGTCCTACATGCGGCCACATGTTGACTTGGTAAGTATTGGGAGTCATCTTTTCAGCTCTTCTTCGATTCTCGAACATGCTTTGATCATGAACAAGATGAAAAATATCTCGAATATCCATAATTTCTCAAAAAGGGCCAAAACACCTGCTTTCACCTTTTTCATGAACTTATCATCCGAAATATGATTTCCTATAATACTAACCCGAAAGGCATCATATCTAACAAAATAACCTCAAAAACTTGCATCTTTTCCTCATTTTAAGCATCGAAAGTGCTAGATTTCTATAGCACATTAGGGATGTGAGTCTTTAACTTGGATGCATCAAGATATCTTTCCATTTTATTAACCAAGTAAAGCGTTTAGGTATATTCATATCCTAACCAGGAATCATCCTTTAACAATTAGTATATAAGGATCAAAGACTTGGTTATTATAACTTGAAGATCAATAAAGTGGCCATTGTGATTTGAATATCGATCCCACAGAGACTTGGAGATTGGCAAACTATTCAATTCTAGCATTACTAATATGATTGAATAATTATAACTAAGTAACAAAAACTAACTCAGTATGAAGTTTGTATTGTAGATAATATATGGAGAGTTCCAGGGTTGAGTAATTTACTTCACATTTATGCATAACTATGGTTTCTAGCATGTGTCGGTGTTTATTATGATTATTGATATACGAGGTTGATATTAAAACTTGGGAATGTCCATCCTCTGAGTAATCTACTTAAATTAAACTTACAACTACATCATTGAGTTAGGATGTGAGTCTTTAACTTGGATGCATTAAGTTATCTTCCTATTTCATTAACCAAGTGGGATGTTTAGCTATATCCCTATCCTAAACACAAATCATCTTTTAAAAATTAGTATCTAATGATCAACAACTTAGTGATTATTATAATTTGGAGAATAATAAAGTGGTCTTTTTGAAGATATTGATCCCATATAGAGATGAAGATTGGCAAACTATCCAATTCTAATGTTACTAATAAGATTGAATAAGTTTGATTTGTAACCAAACAAGAGATTAAATTTGTAATTTTAACTATCAAAAGTTAACACAATATGAAGTTTGAACTGTACGTAATATATGGAGAGTTTCAGGCTTGAGGCATTTTCTTTATATTCATGCATAACTATGGTTTCTAGCCAGTGTTGGTATTTATCGCAATTGTTGACCTATTGTCATGACCTAAACCAGGTTCTGGCCGTGACAGGTATCTCAAGTTCCATGTGGACTAAATATCACCCCCTTTGCCTAACTGTAACTCCCACTAAAAGTCATATAAAAGGTATTTATAGTACATGAGAAAACCCTAAAACCAAAGCCCGAATAAAATAGGAGAAAATTGGGTCGGTGGCCACATATGGTTCATACCTGTGGCCAGGTACTAGGCACAGGGAGTACGTGCAGTCCTGACAGTAGGCGAAGGTACGAACGACAAGTACCGAGAGAAAAAATATTGTAAGTCCAACTCTCAATATTTTGGACTTCTTGTACTTTCTTTGCCTATATGCGGTCCGTAGGTCATACATGAGGCCACATTTTAACTTGATAAGTGTCAGGAGTCATCTTTTTAGCTCTTCTTCAATTCCCAAACATGCTTTGATCACTAACAAGCTGGAAAATATCCCGAATATCCATTATTGCTCCAAAATGGACAAAAACACCTTTTTTCACCCTTTTTATGAACTTATCATCAAAAATATGGTTTCTTGCAAAACATACCCAAAATGAATTATATCTAACAAAATAACCTCATAAACTTGCATATTTTCTTCATTTTAAGAAATGAAAATGTTATATTTCTATAGAACATCAACACCCTCAACTTAGTATGTTTGCATTCCTCAGGCAATTAAACACAACACAAATAAAAATAACACTTAACTAGGAGAATCTAAGTTATTCAAGGCAGTTAGTCATTCAAATTATATCATCTCAGTCTCAACAACCCTCACTCTAGTATTTGTGGCCCTTTGGTTGTCAACTAAGCTCTACATAAACACACTAGATATAGTAATCCTACCTATCACAAAAGATGTTGTGGATGGGCGAGTAGGCTCTATAGATGAACCTACCAGATCTAAGGTCAAAGCCAGGACTGAAAAAGAAGTAGCCCGTATCCCCTCACCCTGCATACTCAAATCTCGAGCCTCTTTCTACTCCCCTATCTCCATGTCAAAACTAACACCCGCATAATCTCAATGTGCCTCAGTAGGCTTTGTGGAGACTGTTGGGCCCTCAGACTTAGCCTGTGGTACTGATGCCTGCTGTCTTAATCTCCTGAAGAGACTAGATGTGCCAGTCCCTTTATGTTCCTTGTCTGCAGAGTCGTCGGTGCAGTTACCCTCTTGTGTACACCCGGTATCTCAGGCATATCGACCTTACCACACAGCCTCTGAATCATGCAAGGAAAGGACAGATTAGTCAACTCCCCAAATGTTTTGTCATGTAACTCATGGCAAAGAATATTAGAAAAATTAACATCATGTACAACTATCAGACAGGAAACCACTGATGATCCTTTCCATGTCAATGGGTTATCCAAAGAAGTGGGTATCAGTCGATATCTAATCAGCAACCACTAAAACTTGGCCTTCAGTGTCAATATACCCTTCTTAATCATATCTTACCCCTCGATCCATGAGGTCACGTCACCCAGTGGTGAACTATAACTGGCTATCCACCTAACCATCTCGACCCTATCACGACAGTGCTCAGTGATAGTGCCCAAGCACACACACAAGTGTACATGGTCTTAATAAGTAGTAAAGTGACCTAATAAAAGCCCAGTATCAATCCTACAGTGACTTGGTTAAATAACGGTTCAATTTCAGTTCTCAATTTAGATTCAACTAGTATAAAAGTAACTAAAAGAGTGATTGGAGTTTGTAAATTGCAAGTAAAGTAAAGGGTGCATAAGGTAAAGATCTTGGACAATCAATGGAGTAAAACCCAGAGTTGAAGAACTTTGAACAATCGTACTATGTTATTGACTTTCACTCATCAATTCACTTATATTGGTTGTTGATTCGTAGGGTTCATCATATGATCATGGTCTCCCGACCTCTAACCAATTACCTAATATGGATATTACAACTACATCGTTGAGTAGGGATGCAATAGTCCAACTAAGTTATTTAAGCTATCATCCTACATTTGAATCAAGTAAGGCATCTAAGTACATCCCTATCCTAGACACTAATTCATATTCCTTATTTCATAAAAGACTACGAACCATACTATGTTCAATCCCACATTCTATCTCCCTATTCTCTCTCCTAAGTTCACAAGGTTGATAATGGGTTTATTCTAAGGGTGATTAAGCCTCAAAATAGTTAAAATAAGATTGAAAAAATAACCAACAATGATAAGAAGCTCAATGAACTAAAATCAAAACAAGAGCACTCATGTATTCAGCTTCAACCCCAGAAAGAGGGCGTTTAGCCACATATAGTCATAATCGTAATCACTAGATTGTAATTAATGACTAAGGACATGAATGAGCTAATTTAAAATTATGAAAACCTAAGTTACATCATCCTCCTTGATGTTATAAGACTTCCAAATATGAATAACAATATGTACAAATATGTATTTATAGTGGACAACAAAGCCAAAACCGTATAGGATTCAAAGTCCACTCTGTGGCGGTGTTTGATGTGCGCAATGCGATGCTTGCTTGAGTTGAATAGGGGTCATGATTCACTAGATGGTTGGGTCAATTAGGGGTCATGATACAAGGCTGACTTGAGTCAAATGGGGGTTGCGATGTGCCCCTATCGCGACACCTCTCTGGAATTTGTTTCTCAAAAATTGGTTAGGTGTTGGACGTTCCTCTATTCATCCTTGACTTTGTGGTGTCTTTCCCTTGGTTTTCCAGCCTCCAATTAATCTATATATCATCATAAACAGATCACAAAATATCCTAAAAGAACACACCACATATATTAGAGGTTCAAACAACACAATATTCATCACAATGAATAAAAAACAAGAGCTTAGACTAAGTTGATCTCCATGATCCTCTACTTCATGTTTCGACTCTATACTTCACTCACTTGAACTTTGTACACTACCAACAAGTTGTTCCACATATAATGACACCATTAAAACCATTTAGAACACATTAAACACCATATAATCCATCAAAAGAGACTAGACAAGCACCTAGCTCAAGCTAGTAATACTAGTTTCATCGATTGAACTCTAAGTGATCCAATTAAACCCAAAATTGTTTGGAATACACTTTGCACATTGTAATGACATACTTTATCAATTATATGCTTATTTATATCAATATCAACACCATAAGTACTCAAGTCGTCCTAATAACAAGGGGAAATAAGCTAGAATAGTAACATTAGAGTGCATAAGTACACCTAATATCACCACCCCACACTTAAACCTTTGTTCGTCCTCGAACAACTTTTTACTCTAAGAGTCATATGTTGAGGAGAATCTACACTTCTAATGAATGCAAGACACTCAAGCTAGTACTACAATGATAACACAGAATGTAATTTTCTCACTGAGCATGTTATACACAATTGAAAGATCAAGAACACTACTTCAAGACATCCTAGCCTGAAGAATTAACTCACCTAAGTGGAAAAATCATACATATTGATTCATTAGAAACATCATACAAATCACCCACATTCATCAAAACATGTGCCACTCATAACAATAAGAGTTACCCAAAATCACTCACAATATGCAATGAATAACACAATGGGTGCAAGAGTCAGGTTATGCTTACTCTCACAAAAGAACTCACAAGTTACACACAATGAACCATAGGATTTCCCTTAGTGTAATGCTCCATTAATATCATAATAATGAACTTAGGATCAAATAGGTCTTTTCCGGGTTGTAATGTTGGCTAAGGAATGGGTAGGAACTATTTGGCAATAGTGACTAACCTCTCTAAGCGCTTTTATACACTACATTATATATTAAAACCAATCTCCAACAACCATTCTATACAATTTTTTTCTACCTCTTTCTTTTGTTTTGCCCCATCTCTTTTAAGCATTTTCACAAATGTATAGTGGATGTATTGTTCAATATCAAATAAATCAATTTTCTCTTTTTTTTAACAACTATGGCAATATTTCTAGCAAAAATTATACCATATCGATCCACCATACATCAGTTATCTACACCAATAACTATTACCTTTGGGCATCAATTTCACCTTTTTCTACTTTAATTTCTCAGACTCCTTACTTAATTAATTTTTCATTAAAGAACTTAGGACTTTTTTTGGATCAAATTATGGTCTATCAAAGAAGGGAATTATGCTACATATGAGGCTGCCAAAGAAAATACGCTAAAGGCTCAATGGGGTAAACTAGGATAATGCACAAAAGGTAGGTCAAATAGAAGGTAAAAACAAGGCTATCAAAGAAATGCCTATATCATCTCTTAAACCTACACTCTTTATTTCACTTTGCGTACACACCAGGCAAGTTCTAGACACCACATGCAACAAGGAATATACATAAATCTCACACGCACATGGCATATGCTCACCTCAATAGGATCACCATAGACTCCCAACCAAACAACAACATGAATTTAATTTAAGCCAACAAGTACAAGAGTCATAATCATGAGCCTAGGAGTCTCAAAAGTAGCAATTCACTCATTCAACAAGCTTTTACCACTAAAACACTTGCACCATGCAATAAAAAATAGCACCAACAAGAATATCTCACTTATACCTAACCTAAATTTTTTTAAATTAAGCCCAAATTTGGGAATTTCCTTACCCTACACTTAAAAATCTACTTTTTCCCCAAAGTCAATGTTAAAGTAAGAGATAGAAATACTCTTTGAAGCCTCTAGGCCTAGATAGTAGCATCTTTTGCATTTATGGGATCCGCGAGACCCCACACTCAGTCTTTGCTATGCTCCTTAGCTCAGGTTTTCGATACTCAAGCTTCCCAATAATTACAACTCAATCAAAAGCAAAAAACTATGTGAAATAAAAACTACAAACTGAAAAATAAAACATACCTACTTAACTTGGGTTGCTTCCCAAGCAGCACCTGATTTAGTGCCACGTACGACACAACTAAACTTACCCATATTCCTTCCTTATCTTTCTCACACTTGGCCTCCGTCTTCTTATTCTCTTCACCCCTCTTGGGTATGACTTTTCAAGGGTAACTAATTTTATAGCTTTGGCCTTTTTAGGCTCATCAAATTCCATCCTATCATGTTGTGGTATTGGAGGATTTGGTAGCTCAATGAGGTTTTTCAAAGAGGTCTTTGGTAGACCAACCACCCCACACTCATCCCCTTCAATAATAGTGATCATACATAAATCTTTATACCAGGATGATATGTTTAGTGATTGGTAAACTTTAAATATAGCCTCTTTATCTTTTAACCTCATGGTGAGTGTGCTTTCTCTAACATCAATCAATGCTCCTCCCATTGCTAAAAATGGACACCCCGAGATGATTGGTACTTATTCATCTGCCTTAAAATCAATAACAAAAAAGTCAGTAGGAATAATGAACTTACCAACCTTAATAAGGACGTCTCTATGATTCATTCTGGATGGGTTATGCCTCTATTTACTAACTATAAAAGCACGGTGGTCGGTCTAGGATTTACCAAGCCCAATGTGGTGAACAAACATAGAGGCATCAGATTTATGCTTGACCCTAAATCACTCAGTGCATAAATCACTTTACTCCCAATTTGAATAGAAAGAGTAAACTTTCCTGGATCTCTTAATTTCTTGGGGATTTTTTGTATCATTACCGTGTTACACTTTTAGTAAATGTCATGGTCTCAACCTTCTGCCGCTTAGTTTTATTTGCAACCACATCCTTCAAGTACTTTGCATATTTTGCCATACCCTACAAAATATTTAACAAAGGTAAGTTAATGTGAAGCTCTCTAAATGTGTCAAAGAACTTCTTAAACATTGCATCCTCCTTCACTTTAATTTTCCCCTGAGGGAAGGGTAGTGGTGGTGACTTCATCACTTTTGGTTCAGGAACTTTAGTTTTCAAGTACTCAGAATTCCTTGATTCTTCAGCAATATTTTCGAAAACCTGTGGAGTTACCACATCAGCATTTACCTCCTTAGTTGCTTTTGGAGGTTCTTCTTGAAACTTTTTACCACTTCTCAAGGAAATTTCCATAACCTACTTTGGATTTTCTGTATCTTCTGGAAAACCACCTTGTAGCCTAGTATCTAATGCTTGTTGTATCTGGATCACTTGAATATCTAAGCTTCTCTGAGCCACTTGCAAATTTTTTATGTCTACAGCCAATTGCGTCTGACTAGCTAGAAACTACTTCAATATCTCTTCCATGTTACTAGTTGACTGATTCCTTTGTGCCTGTGGTTGCTAAATTTGTTGTTGTTGTGTTTTCCATGGCTAAGTCTTCCACTTCATTTTGTAGGCATTACCATAATTTAGCCTTTGAGTATTACCTGCATACATTACTAATTCTAGATTGGACGCACACATGGCCACTGAGCGACCAATATTACCGCATACTTCACACCAACCTGAAGCTTGTTGGATGGTAGTAGTTGTGGCTACAATATGTGGAACTCCCAATTTCAAGATACTAAACTGAGTGCTTATCATATTTTACAGTGCTGCAACCTGAGTTGGTAAGGCTACGAATTGGTCTACCTATAATACACTTGTAATTCTTTTTGTGGTACTTCTAGAATTTGAATGCCATTTAAGATTTCCTTGTGTTATACGGTTTAACAATGTGTACAACTCATTATAAGTCAGCTCTAGCGCTTGACCACTTGAGGCTGAATCTAGAAAAATCTTTGTATTATGATCAAGTGCTTCTACAACAGTATAAGCAAGTACCTCATTGGATTATTGGTGATGCGTACAATCCCGAAGAAGGTCCGTGAAGCGTTCCCAAGTATGATATAAATTTTTATCAAGCTTCTATTTGAAGATCACTATCTCACTGCGAAGTCTCGTAGTATTGCCTGATGGAAGAAATCTGATGAGAAACTTTCTGGCTAAGTTGTCCCATGATGTGATTGAATTAGCCGGCTTCATATTCAACGACCTTTTAGCTTTCCCCAATAGTGAATGGGGAAAATTGTCATCCTCATATAATCCGTACTCACCCCAGTCAGAATGAATATGCTAGTAAACTCAATGAAAGTCTACAAGTAGACTTGTGGATCCTTGTGTGAAAGCCATACAAATTGTCCACTGCTGATGAGAAGATGCACCATGTTGTGTTTTATCTAGAAATTCCCCCCAGCAGCCGGTCTTTGAATTGGAAAAGTTAAGTTTATCAAAAATAGGACTGCCAGTTCCCTTACTATCCTGTGGGCTACTTGTTCTTCAACCATTGTAGCAGGAACTACTTGGTTTTCTTCTATTTGTTGAAATTGAGGGAGACGGATTGTGTCTCTCCTTTTTTGATGGAAGTATTGTTCGGGTTTAAGGCTTGGTTTAACCAAATCCCTATCACTTTCCAGCTTCCTAACCTTAAAACCTATTTTCTGCAATTACAAAACCAATACAAAGCATAAAAATACCAAATAAATCTAAAACTAAAACTAAAATAAACAATTGCCAAATAACAAGTCCCTGGCAACGATGCCAAAAACTTTACAGTGCACACGGAAGTGTACGTGGTCTTATCAAGTAGTAAAGTGGCCTAATAAAAGCCAAGTATCAATCCCACAGGGACTTGGTAAACAACGGTTCAATTTCAGTTCACAATTTAGATTCAACTGGTACAAAAGTAACTAAAAGATTGATTGGAGTTTGTAAATTGCAAGTAAAGTAAAGGGTGCATAAGGTAAAGATCTTGGACAATCAATGGAGTAAAACCCAAAGTTGAAGAACTTCGAACAATCGTACTATGTTATTGAATTTCACTTATCAATTCACTTATATTAGTTGTCGATTCATAGGGTTCATCACATGATCATGGTCTCCCAACCTCTAACTAATTACCTAATGTGGACATTACAACTACATCGTTGAGTAGGGATGCAATAGTCCAATTAAGTTCTTTAAGCTATCATCCTATGTTTGAATCAAGTAAGGCATCAAAGTACATTCTTGTCCTAGACACTAATTTGTATTCCTTATTTCATGAAAGACTACGAACCATACTTTGTTCAATCCCACGTTCTGTCTCCCTATTCCCTCTCCCGAGTTCACAAGGTTGATAATGGGTTTATTGTAAGGGTGATCAAGCCTCAAAATAGTTAAAATAATATTGAACGCACAACCAACTGTGATAAGAAAATCAATGAACTAAAATCAAAACAAGAGCACTCATGTATTCAGCTTCAACTCCAGAAAAAGGGCGTTTAGCCACTCATAGTCATAATCGTAATCACTTGATTGCAATTAACGACTAAGGACATGAATGAACTAAATTAAATGATAAAAACCTAGTTATAAAGTTTTATCAGCCTCCTTGATGTTCCAAGACGTCCAAATATGAATAACAATATGTACAAAGATGTATTTATAGTGGACAACAAAGCCCAAGTCGTATAGGATTCAAAGTTCACTCTTTGGCCGTGTTTGAGGTAGGATCGTGACGCGATAATTTCTTGAGTTGAATAGGGGTTGATATGAACTATTTGGTTGGGAAAATTAGGGGTTGTGATGCAAGGCTGGCTTGAGTCAAATGGGGGTCACGACGTTCCCTATCGCGATACCTCTCTGGAATTTGCTTCTCAAAAATTGGTTAAGTATTGGACGTTCCTCCATTCATCCTTGACTTTTTGGTGTCTTTAAGTAGGTTTTAAAGCTGCTAATTCATCTATATATCATCATAAATATCTTACAAAATATCCTACAAGAACACACCACACATATTAGAGGTTCAACCAACACAATATTCATCACAACGAATCAAAAATAAGAGCTTAGGCTAGGTTGATCTCCATGATCTTCCACTTCATGTTTCGACTGTATACTTGACTCACTTGTACTTTGTAAACTACCAACAAGTTGTTCCACATATAATGACACCATTAAAACCATTTATAACACATTAAATACCATAGAATCCAACAAAAGAGACTAGACAAGCACCTAGCTCAATATCAATATCAATATCAACACCTTAAGAACTTAAGTTATCCTTAAAATAAGCTAGAATAGTAACACTAGAATGCATAAATACACCCAACATCACTCAACCTCCCGTATAATATTTCAATCATGTGCAATCCTAAGTCTATGGTCGCACTCAGTTGTAGATGTAGGAGTAATGTACTCTGGGCCAAAGATAACTCTATAGATAGTCTTTGTCAATATATCAACTTTGACCCCTCTAACTTGTATGTGCTCAAGCTATAGCTACCTAGTAAATCTAATCAGGCGTAGATAATGGAACATAAGAAGGACTATGGTAGCTATATAGGATGCATAAATTATCGTACCATATCTGATCCGTAGGAATCAAGTGGCCTAGTCATCCACTCTAGCTGATATCTATCAAATGTTGACCGCGGCTGTGGTACTCAATCTATCCCCAATAGGTCAATCTGACGCTCCTCATAAATATACCTCGTAAGCCTGCCTAGATCCCAAACATCACCATTAAGCTCAAATATATTCTGCATCCCTTCCACATACCACCTCTGAGGTCCCTCCATAAAAGGTGCCTTTGGGGTATGTGCAGGTACGAGGCTCTGCTGCACTAATATATCATGGGAAGGATGCTCGGTACCCTTATCAGACTTGGGTACCTCCATCTACTATACATGAGTAGCGATATCCTCCTCATACTAGGGTACCATAGATGACTGCTCCAACTTAACCTCATCAAATAAATCCTGGGACCTCTCCGCAAACTGGGGCTCCTAAGCAACAATCTGTGGAGTATACTCAAACTCTATTTTCTCATCATTATCATCATCATTAGGTGGAGGATTATTTGTTGGTGACATCTTGCTGAGTTCATCCTCAGTCGGGTTGCAACTAACTGTGTAACCTAGCGAGTCTGTTCTTTCATGACTATGCGTGTCACCTCAACTACAGCGTATATATGATGCTGCCTCAAGTACTCCTCTACTAAACCACTAGGATTGGGAAACCCTACCCGTCTCCTCGAAGTACTGTCCTTCATCTTCTTTACCTCTTTAGGTGTCATATATTCCAGAAAAAACTAGTTGTTCATTTCTAACAAAAGTGAGAGATAGTGAAAGTCGAAGAAAAACTTAAAATTCAAAAAGTTTGAATTTTTCCTCAATTTTCACACCCCTTTAACTTATTTGGGATTCGAACAAGTCCAATGTACACACAAACTTATCATAAATCACGGCTTTCAAAGAAAAAAACTTGTTCATTTATTGGTATTACTTTCATTCATTCAAGTTTTACTTTTGGTTGGGGCCTGACTTTAGATTTTTGTTCAAAACAAGGCCCTACATTATGTATTTAGGCTACTTCAAGGCTCCTACATACAAGCATGATAGTTTTGATATACTTTGCAATGAAATACACATATCAACTTGTTTAAACAATAGATAAACCAATATATAACCATTAAGTGCTGAGAAAGTTATTTTTTATATGAAGAACCAAAAGAGAATAATGAAAAAACCAAGCAAACCAAAGTTGGAACGTGTTTTTAGCATGTTAGGACAAGTTGTTATCTCAAACAAGTGACAATTTAGATTTTACTTAAGTGTGGGGCTAGATTGTATTTTAAGTTGGATGTTTGAATTCAAAGAGAAAAGTGAAGTTTTGAGGAGTTGAATGAGTTATAATGAGGGTAAGAATATTTTTATATAGGTAGGGGGCTGTTTTAGGTCATATTTAAGTGTTAGTAGGCCCAAAATTTGAATTAAAAACTGGTCCCAAAATTTGACCTAGCCGCGGCTTGTACCTGCGGCCACAAACTACAGTCTGGCTCTGGGTGCAGGTACCGCCTACGGCCAGCAGGTGCTGCACGCATGTGCCGAGCCAAAAAATTTGGCCCACTTTTCTGCAACCCAAACTTGGCATTTTGATATTTTTCTAGATACTTATGGCCCTGCAATATAAGTTTTAGGTCCCAAAAGTAAAATTAAATGTCAAAGTCCATAACTTACCATTTTCATCCTAAAAATTTCAACTTTTCAAACTTATTTCTCAACTCACCATATAGGACTTATGACTATGATGGGTTAATCACATTGTCGCTTACCTGGAAATTGATGAATGTTGCAATTTTTACCATATTCCGATTAAGTCCATAAGCTAAATAACTACAAAAAAGAAAAAAAAAACACGTAAACACTAAAAATAGTGGGTTGCTTCCCACTCAGTGCTTGATTTTACATCACGGCATGACATGGCTATGTTAGTTAATCATAATTCACCATAAGTCCACTGGTTGCCTCCCATGTAGTGCTCGATTTAACATTGTGACATGATACGGGTATCTTGACTACTTAGAATTCATTAAGATACTCATAGGAATATCCTCCGGGGTCATCAATACAATTAATCACCAATACTACTGCCATGTGAGTTGGCTGCTTCATTGACTTTTACATGTTGAATGTAGCCTCCCCAATGTTGACTTTGAATTTCAGCTCACCTTTCTTCATGTCAACTATTGCTCTGTATGTGGCCATAAATGGTCTTCCCAAATATAATGGACATCTCAGTATTAACCTCATAATCCAATATGACAAAGTCAGTTGAAATGATAAAGTTATCCACCCTCATGATAGCATCAAAAGAGATTCCCACAGGCTTCTTCACTGTATGGTAAGCCATCAATAGCCTCATCAAAGTCAGTTTTAGAGGTTCAAGCCCAACTTCTTGAATACGGCCAGCGACATCAAATTAATGTTGGCTCTCAAATCACACAAGGCGATGGAAAATTGGGATGACCCAATAGTACATGGTATAGTGAATGGGTAACACCATTTTTCTATGACAAGACCTAGTGATGACTGCACTACAGTGGTGCATACCATCAACATCCTCAAATGTCGCTCTTTTCTTCCTTGTAACCAACTATTTCGTGAAACTAGCGTATCTAAGCATCTGCTCCAATGCCTCTAGAAGAGGTATGTTCAAGATAAATTCTTTCAGCATATTAATGAATTTCTTAAAATTACCTTCCTTTTTCTCTTGCCTCTATCTCTAAGGATAAGGTGGTGGCGATCTCAAAATTTGTCTAAGTTTTGGCTTAGTGATAGGACCCTTACCTTTGTCATCAGCAACTTTACCATTATCACTTGTTACCTTCTTAGACTCAATAGGAGGTGTCTCATTATCAATAGCTTCTATAGCAGGCCATAAGAGATCCATAGTAGTGAGTCACTCCTCATGGTAATAGCAAGTACATGACCATCGTTCATAGGATTTTGCATTATGTTAATCGGAAGAGTATATGTATGCCTCTGGTTCAGAGTTGCTAACATTTGCCAAAACTGGTGCTCCAACTACTTTATATCTCTTGACTTTACTGACCCTTCACTAGCTTAGCTAGCATCTCTTCCATTTTGGATTCTGCATCTCATCTACCAGGTGGAATTTATCTATCTCCTTTCTCTCTGCAGTCATTCTTTTTTCTCTAATCATCATATCTCTCTCTAATATGGTCTTTGTATCTATCATAATAGTTTTGACCTTGGTTCTCTTGACCTTGGGCTTTAAAATCGCCGACTGATGATCCAAATAATTTGTTTCCTCCTCTAATTCTAACTCGTAAGATTTGGAAGCTAATATCTGTGCTACTACTGCATTTACCTTTTCTGAAGTCGCTGTTGCAAGCTGCTTTGTAAGTACCCCAATATCAGTCTGTAGTAACACAATCTCTTGTGCTACTATGTCATCAACTATTTTTAGGTCACAGGAGGTGTCAATAACATAGGTGTCAGATCCTCTCTAAGCCTCTCGAGTTTTCCACCCTCGATAAGTAAGCGAGATCCGATCTAGCCTTTCTTATGTTACCTTCCAACGTAGTCTCATAAAATTTCCTCCAGATATGGTGTCTTCCATCGCTATGGAGTTGATGATCAGGGCTCAGTAGAATATCTCTAATAAGCTATACCCTGATAATCGATGATTGGTCACCATACTTAGATTCTTCTTGAACCAGAACCATGCCTCGAACATAGACTCTACCTATAGCCACCTGAAGTTATAAATCTCTTCTTTGAGCTGCAAGATTCTAGATAGAGGAAAGAACCTATTTATGAATTGCCTACGCAACTTGTTCCATGTCGTGATTGAGCCTTTTGGTAGTTTCCCTAACCATAAAGATGTTTCTACTATAAGTAAGAATGGGAATATCCTCAGTCTAAGTGCTTCCTAATTTACCCTAGGTTTTGTATACGAACTGTAGATCCCAAGGAATTAGCAAGGTGCATGTTTGCATCATCTGTAGGCAAACATACCCTTCAGATTCAAAATTTAGATCATTGCACTTGTGATATCAAACTTGATGCTTGAGGTCAAAATAAGAGGAACTATGGTTGCACATACTGATATGCTAGGATTAATTAAAGACAGGCACCTCTAGCTCTATTTTGGTTTCCACCGAGTGCTGCTCAACGATCTGCTGCTTCTGTCTACTTAGCTAGCTCTGTCTTTTTAGCTACATATTAAGCTTCTTATATTATCCTTCTCTCATCTTTAGCTTGAGCTAATAGCTCACAAGTTTATCAATCAATGATATCCTATACTCTTTTGGGAGGAGGGGGCAGTACAATATCACGAACCCTTCTGAGGTTCATCTCTTTTATGCTCAAACATCCTACTAGGTGTTTGTAGGATCCTCTCTAGATTTAGATTCAATGGGAGTAAGGGATTTCTACTACTCTATGTGCTAGGCATACACCATCGTATGCCCAACTAAGAACAAAAAAAACCCAAAAACTGTAACAACTTCAAATCACAAATCAACATTGTATTCCCCAACAACGGTGCCAAAAGTTTGATGACATCCAAACAAAACCTCTTATTAGATGATGATATGATTGCTATCAAAATATAGTAACCTAACAGAGGTTGGGTCAAATCCCAAGGGAATAAGTAGATTTGCATATCTCGGCAGTTGTAGCCAATGGGTAGAACAAGAAAAGGAAATGGGGGGTTTTGATGTAGTAATCTTGACCAAATAACTATACTAACTTCGATTGTAATCAGTGTAGGTGTACACTAGGATTGCGTTCCCTATGGCTTCTCAACTCTGTAGGCTTAGCGTGGTTCACTGAACCAACTCAATACTTTGCATGCAGAATCAATAAGTTATGCGCCTTCTTTAGTTTTTTGGATAAGCAAAAGGATTTGACCCAAAAACTTTTGAGTCTCAGGATGTCTCATTACTAACCCTTATCTTGATCCCAGTTAATTATTACCTTTTGAGTCTCTAGTTATTAGATGAAACTAAACCATCTTACGAAGATAGAACACAGAAGTATGGATAGATAGTTAAACTCCAAATTACTATTGTCTTTATCATTTACTAGTCACTGCTCCTCTTTTGGAGTAAGTAACAATATCTAGGCGGGATCCTAATGTGTTAACCTATTAAGAAAACTATCATAATGAAAACAAAGCAATACATGCATGGGTATCGATTCAAAACAACCAAAGCACTTTCCCTACTTCATCAATTCGCCAGGGTTTCCACAACACTAGCTATGGGTTTTAGCCGTCATGCCTGTGAATAAACCAATAGTATTCATATTAAAAGAATAGATGAATTCACTATGATAAAAAGAAATTAAAGCCACAACTGTAACTGAATTAATGAACCAAAGTCAATACAGGAAAATCTTAAGATCAAAATTGGATCTTGGAAACAAAATATGTTTGTGAATATCAGAAGTGTGTAACTCCTACAAAAAGACACATAAAGGGTAGTTATAGTACATGAGAAAACCCAAAAACCAAAGCCTGCACAACATATGAGAAAATTAGGTCGGTGGACACATGTTGTCCGTACCCATGGTCTGGTATCGAGCGTAGGTAGTAACTATGGTCCTAACTGTGGGCACAGGTACAAACTGGAGGTACCAAGAGAAAAAATCCAGCAAGTTTAGATCTCGAGATTTTGGACTTCTGGTACTTTCTTTTCTTACATGCAGTCTATAGGTCCTACATGTTTCCATATGTTGACTTAGTAAGTGTCGGGAGTCATCTTTTCATCTTTTCTTCGATTCTAGAACATGCTTTGCTCATGAATAATTTGGAAAACATCCTGAATATCCATAATTGCTCCAAAAAATGGCCAAAACACCTGTTTCACCCTTTTCACGGACTTATCATCCAAAACATGATTTCCTACAAAACATACCTAAAAGGCGTCATAGATAACAAAATAACCTCAGAAACTTGAATCTTTTCCTTGTTTTAAGCGTCGAAAGTGCTATATTTCTATAGCACATCAGGTATGTGAGTCTTTAACTTAGATGCATCAAGCTATCATCCCATTTTATTAACCAAGTGATGCGTTTATGAATATTCATAGCCTAACCGTAAATCATCCTTTAATAATTAGTATCTAAGGATCAAAGGCTTGGTGATTATTATAACTTAGAGAGCAATAAAGTGGCCCTTTCGAGCTGAATATCAATCCCACAGGGACTTTGAGATTGACAAACTATTCAATTCTAGCGTTACTAATATGATTGAATAAGTGAGGTTCTAGCCAAACAAGATTTGAGTTTTGTAATTATAACTAAGTAACAAAAACTAACACAATATGAAGTATTGTATAAAATATATGGAAAGTTCCAGGGTTGAGGAATTTACTTCATATTCATGCATAACTAGAGCTTCTAGCCAGTGTTAGTGTTTATCACGATTGTTGATCTGCGAGATTGATATAAAAACTTGGGTATGTCCATCCTCTGAGTCATCTACCCAAATTAAACTCACACTACATCATTGAGCTAAGATGTGAGTCTTTAACTTGGATGCATCAAGCTATCTTTCCTTTTCATTAACCAAGTGGGACGTTTACATCCTTTAACAATTAGTATCTAATGATCAATAACTTGGTGATTATTATAACTTGGTGAATAATAAAGTGGTCTTTTTGAACTGAATATTGGTTTCACATGGACTTGGAGATTGGTAAACTATCTATTTCTGGCGTTACTACTAAGATTGAATAAGTGTGATTTGTAACCAAACTAGAGTTTAATTTTGTAATTATAACTAACAAAAATTAACACGATTAAGTTCAAACTGTACACAATATATGGAGAGTTCCAGGTTTGAGGTATTTACTTCACATTCATGTTTAACTATGTTTTCTAGCTGGTGTTGGTGTTTATCATAATTATTGACTAATTGTCACGACCCAAACTAGCGCCTGGCCGTGACGGGTATCTCAAGTCCCATGGTACCGAAGATCACCCCCTTTGCCTAACCATAATAACACAATATCCATAAATGTCGGATGAATTCCAAACATATAATAAGATAGTGCTTAATAAAACTTATGACAATTCATGATATGTCTATACCAATCACCGATAATCGAACAACCGTTTGTTACCAAAATAATCAACCAAATACCCAATTCCACAATAATCCAACAATGAAGGTCAAAAATAATTTAGGACATGCCCCCGACAATAGTCAAAACCAACATCCAAAAGATGGTTAAAACATAAAAAGGAAACCACAATATGAATTGGGGTCTTCTAAAGGATGGAACCTTACTACTTCAATCTGACTCACTAGCTAATCCTGAATATAAGTCACTAAGCAAGAGATGTAGAAGTATGGTCGATTTTTGCATCGCGTAGGGATACAACATCAGAAGTCGGTTAGCGGTTGGGGACACTAGCATGTAACTCAGGGATAGAGGAACAAAAAATGTCATGATAATAGTCCAAAACCAATACAACATTCAATGCATAATATTATATAAAGTACGTATATATATAATACCACATCCTGGGGTAGGGAGCAAGACTTACCATGAACTTTGAAAACCTTAACCTGGGATGTGTAGAATAACCGTCATAAAAAAAGTCACCCACGGGCTATATAGTCCTTGCTCTCCCCTAGATAGAAGGGCCCCGGTCTGTATAGACACATAAACCAGTGAATATCCATCTTTGTATATGCCTTTATGGGGGACTCGAACCTTCCGGGATAATCAAGGGGACTTAAGCACCAATGTAAACAATATAGGGGACTCGAACCTCTGACTTATATATTCAATATGGGGGACTCAAACCTCCCGATCATTTAGACACCTACACCGAATAGCTTAGTTTTCAGTATTGTCCTTCGGGACCCCCACTTTCATGGTCTGGCTACACATTCCGCTCTTAAGCCCAATTTAAAATATTTAACATAAATCAGCATTTATTAGACCCATTATACATATAGGCACCCCATTAGAATCGTCATACCAACCCAACCAGTAAGCGTATATTATGCCATAACAATAGTTTCAGAATTTGGGACTCGAACCTATTGTCCAAACAGAGACATCAAGTTAATGCAACATTTGGGATTCGGACCCATTTAGCCAATCAAACCTAAGGCTACAATTTAAACTAATCTATGTTTATCAAGTCCTTGACAACGTCCTTCATCAATTATTATCATGGTTATGCCCAAGCCTTAGTTGAAAACACAATTTAACTTGTGACAATATCATTTTCATTAACAATTTCACAAACAGGTTAAGGGCATACCATTATCAAATCCAAAATCATCAAATTTGGAGTTCAACCATGACCCTCGATTAAATCAATATTCCCATGCACCCACATGTGCAAAACCATAATTAAAACATGCACAATCATAATTTAAACCATAGAAAATAATATTCAATGATATGCATTCAAACCCCTCAACCTTGGTTTCAAAACTACCATTAATGATTCATGTAAACTACATTAAACATATGATTTTTGTAAATTAACAATAAGGGAAGAGTCACATGCCTGAATTATGAAGATTCACAAAGAGAAATTGACACTTGAACCCTTAGATGGACACTTTGGAGAAACCCTAGCCAATTTTGCTTGATAGGATTTTGAAAGAGTAGAGAGCATGTTTTGATCTTGTAAAGTGTAGAATAAATTCCCCAAAGTGTTTTAGGGACGTGGGGCCTTAAGGGTTTTAAGTGGAAAATGTCCAAAGTACCCCTAACTAAAAACTATAAAAGGGTCGCCCTTGGTTGCGAGTGGACCCATCGACTCATCACCATATCATACGACTGGTAGCCATGAGTCATATCCTAAACAGTGAGTTAGACACCCATCTACTATCCATCTTACAACTCTGTGATCCCACTCGTGAACTAACCATATGACTCGCATGGCCTAGTTATATCCAAGATAGAGCCCAAACGGATTAGATATTGGAAAACATACGACTCAAGCCTACCTGTCATAATATGGTCTTACTACTCATAGTGAGTCACTCATACTCAGAGCAAAACTTAGCCAAATCCACAATGGTTTGGTGACGAATTAGATACTTGATCCATAACCACATCATACGACTTGTATGATGAGTCGTCAATAGGGAAGTGAGCTCATGGATCAAGGAATTTTCAAGGACCAAAATCAAGGGTGTTTCAGTCTCCCCCCTTAGGATCAATTGTCCTTGAAAGATGGGATTCATCCTTGAATGATAGGATTCATCCTTCAATAATGGTACAAGGCATTGACTAGCATGATTAAACCGCAAAAATCTCTACTCTCATATTTAACTATGTTATAAAATAAAGATGCTATGGAAATCAATATTTCCTTTAGAAAAAATGTTAGGAATACACACATACCTCAAGCACGAATTTCCAAAATTGGGAATAGGAAGGGATACTTGGACTTTATGTCCTCCTCGGCCTCCCAAGTAGCTTTCTCAAACTTTTGGTTCCACCATAAAACCTCTACCGAAGCCACATCCTTCATACGCAACCGTCAAACTTGTCGATCCAAGATCCTCACCAGGACCTCCTCATAGGACAAAGAATCCAAAATATCAATGTTCTCCTAGGGAACAACCAACGAAGGATCACCCGCGTATTTCTGCTACATAGACACATGGAATACCGGATGAATAGAACTCATGTTGGAGGGCAAGTCCAATGCACATGCAACATTAACAACCTTTCTCAAAACCAAGTATGGGCCAACATTTTAGGGACTAAGCTTCCTCTTTTTCCCTAACTGCATTACTCCCTTCATGGGAGACACTTTCAAGACCACCCAATCTCCAACCTCAAACTCCAACTCCCTTCACCTTACATCCGCATAGGACTTTTGGCAACTTTAAGTGGTATTAAGACTATCCTGGATCACCTTCACCTTTTCCATAGCTTGGTGAACTAAGTTGGGCCAAATATCTCTGCCTTACCAATCTCAAACCACCTAATAGGAGATCTACACCTCCTACCGTACAATTCCTTAAACAGAGCTGGGCAAATTATAGAATGGTAACTATTGTTATAGGAAAATTCAATAAGAGGCAAGTAGTTGTACCAACTACCACCAAAGTTGATTACACAAGCTTGCAGCATATCTTCCAAAGTCTGAATGGTTCTTTCTATTTGCCCATCCTCCTGTGGATGAAAGGTGGTACTAAAGCTCACTTTAGTCCCTAAAGCACGCTAAGAAGAGCACCAAAAATACGATAAGAACTGAGTACTACAATCAAAAATGATCGAGACAGGCATACCATGCAACTTTACGACCTTCTGAAGGAACAACTTTGCATAGTCCTCGACAGAATAATTAGTCCTCACTAGCAAGAAATCCACCAATACATATCCTTGAGATCATGATATATCTTTGTTAAACAGGATAAACCGTATACCGCGACTCATGGGCCTCGGCCAAGATCTTACCTCGCAGCCCATCAACATCGAGAACACACAACCTTCTTTCACTACTGGTCTCAAAGTCCATCACTTTCTGCTTACCCACTCCATCTTTGGTCTTCATCAAAAAAGGGTCTAATACCTAATTCTTCTTTATTTCAGCCCCAAGAGATAATTTTGCCACCTGTTGCACAAAAACACCACCATCTTCATAGTCCAAGATACAAACTCCAAAGTTAGCCAAATGGTGAATATCCTTCTCCAATTCCCATTTATCCTTATCCACATGCGACAAACTATCCATTGACAACCTACTAAGAGCACCAGCAACTATGTTAGCTTTACCTAGATGGTAGTGAAGCCTCATGTCATAATCCTTGAGCAGCTTAAGCCACCTCTTTTACTTGAGATTAAGATCTATCTGGGTGAACATGTACTGTAGGCTCTTATGATCAGAAAAGATATCAACATGGACCCTATACAGATAATGATGTTAGATTTTCAATGCAAAAACCGCGGCTAATAACTCCAAGTCAAGATTCAGATAGTTATTCTCATAAACCCTTAACTATCTAGAGGCATAGGTAACCACCTTGCCATACTGCATCAAAACACAACCCAAACTAACCTGGGATATATCACAATAGTTGACAAAAACCTTAATGCCTTCAGGCAGAGTCAAGACCAGAGAAGATGTTAACTTATCTTTTAGCTTCTCAAAGCTACCCTCCTAAGCATCAAACAATAAGAACTTTACCTTATTCTGAGTCAACTTGGTTAATGGAGCAGCAATAAAAGAGAAAATTTCTGCAAATCTTCTATAGTAATCGGCTAAACCCAAGAAGCTCTGAATATCAGTTGGAGTCCGGGGTCTAAGCTACTTTATAACCACCGCAACTTTCTAAGGATCCACCATAATTCCCTCCTAGAACCATATGACCTAGATAAGTGATAACATTCAACAAAAACTCATATTTAGAGAACTTATCATACAACTGTTGATCTTTCAAGGTCTTCAACACAAGACGGAGGTGATCCACATAACCCTTCTTATTCTTAAGAGTACACTAAGATATCATCAATGAAGACAATCATGAATGAATCTAGAGATTGATGAAAGACCCTATTCACAAAGTCCATGAATATCAAAGGGGAATTAGTCAAGCCAAATGATATCAGCAAGAACTCAAAATGCCCATACCGGGTACGAAAAGTTGTCTTAGGGATTTCGCTTTCCTAATCTTGAACTGATGATACCCGGGCCAAAAATTAATCGTAGAAAAGAATTTGGTACCCTAAAGTTGATCAAAGAGATCATCAATTCTCAAAAGTAGATATTTATTCTTTACTGTTACCATGTTCAACGGCTAGTAATCAATTCACATATAAAGGGAACCATCATTCTTACGTATGAACAAGACAAGTGCACCCCACAGGGATACACTAGGATGGATGAATCCCTTGTTTAAGAGATCCTTCAACTACTCCTTGAGTTCTTTCAACTTACCTAGAGCCATTCTATATGGGGGAATAAAGATAGGATGAGTGTTCAGAATAAGGTTGATACCAAAATAAATCTCCCTATCGGGAGGGACACTAGAAAGATCATTAGGGAAGACTTCAGGAAACTTATTTACCACTAAGACAGAATGAAAGGAAGGGCTCTCCAAGTTAGAGTCTTTAACTTGGACCAAATGATATAGACAACCCTTGGAAATTAACTTCTGGTCTCTAAGATATGATATGAACCTTTCCTTAGGCACTAGGGAACTTCTCTCCCATTTAACAATTGGATCATTAGGTAATTTAAACATGAACTTAGGGGTCTGAAAGTCTAGAGAAAAGTTGTGTAAGTGCAGCCAGTCCGTCCCCAAAATAACATCAAAGCTAACCATGTCTAACTCTATCAAGTTCACTAGAGTTTCTCTATTACCAACAGATACCACACAACCCCTATAGACCCTCCTAGCAATCATAAGGTTGCCCACTGAGGTAGAAATAGAAAGAAGGGTCTAATATACACTAAGGACCAAAACCAAAATGCACAACCACAAATTGGGTTACATAAAAGAGAGTGGACCTCAGATCAAGTACACAGTACACATTATGGGAAAAGAGTTTCAACATACCGATAATAACATCCGGAGAAGCCTTAGACACCTGGAGAGTAGTAAGGGAATAAAGACAGTTCCAACCAGTGCCAGTACCAGAAGTGGAACCCTTTAGTACAGGAGCTGATGAAAAGGCAATAGGAACCTTGTTTGCCCCAGAATCAACTCTAGAGGGACAATCTCACTGCCTATGTCTGATTTGACCACACATAAAATAGTGGTTCCTCCTCTTCTTGCACTGATCACGGTGGCGCTGACCATAAAATTTATAAAAAAAGTAGGATGGTGATGATTGGGCCTTACTGGATTGAGATTGAGCACCCTGTGCCCTATAAAAATCACCACCCTAAAAACATCTATCACCCAATGACTTAGAGTATAATTGTGTGTCTATAGCCTGAAAATAAAACAACAAGAAAGGAAATATTCCTAAATATCTTATAGCCTCTCTCTTATAAGTGTGTCTATATACCCATAAAAGAGACTCTACTTGACACAGATTTATGGACACCCAGTTGACTATGAACCTAGGCTCTAATACCACCTTTGTCATGACTCAAACTAGGACTTGGCTTTGATGAGTATCTTAAATCCCACATAGACTAAAAATCACCCCCTTCGACTATCATACCAACACAACATTCCCAAATGTTATATCAATTTCAAACATATAACAAGATAGAGTATAATAAAACTAATGAAAATTCATGATATGTCTATACCAACCATCGGTAATCGAACAACCGTCCATTACCAAAATAATCAACCAAACAACCTAAGTCCACAGTAATCCAATAAAGCCTCTACAAAATTGAAGGCCAATAAAATATCGAGACATGCCCCCAATAATTGCCAAAACCAGCATCCAAAAGATAGTCAAAACATAAAAAGGAAACCACAATATAAACTAGGGTCTTTCGAAGGATGAAAGCTCACCACTTCAATCTGACTCGCTAGCTGATCCTGAATCCAAGTTACTGAGTAGAAGATGTAGAAGTATGGTCGATTTATGCATTACATAAGGATACAACATCTAAAGACAATTAGCGGTTAGAACGTTAGCATGTAACTCAAGTATAAAGGAACAAAATAATTCCATGATAATAGTTAAAAACCAATACAACATTCAATGCATAATATCATATGAAGTATGTAAACATATATAATACCATATGTTGGGGTAGGGAGCAAGACTTAGCATGAATTTCAAAACCTTAACCTATGTTGTGTAGCATAATCATCATAAAATAAGACACTCACGGGCTTTATGGGCCTAGATTTTCCCTATCAGGAAGGACCCTGGTGTGTGTAGCCGTACAAACCAGAGAATATCTACATCTGTATATGCCTTTATGAGAGACTCAAACCTTCCGACATAATCAAGGTGACTTAAGCACTAATGATTACAATATGGGGTACTCGAACCTCCTATTCATATATTAAATATGGTGGACTCAAACCTCTCGGTCATTAAGATGCCCACATCAGCTAGCGTAGTTTCAAGTGTTAGTCCTTTGGGACCCCCACTTTCACAGCTCGACTACACATCTCGCTCTTAAGCCCATTTAAAAAATTTATCATGCATAAATATTTATTAAACCGATTACACATATTGGCACCATATTGGCATCGTCATACCAACACCACTTGAAAATGCATATTATGCTACAACAATAGTTTCATTATTTAGGGCTCGAACCCATTGTCCAAATAAAAATATCAAGTTAAAGCAACATTTGGGACTCAAACCCATTTAGCCAATCAAACCCAAGGTTACAATTTTAACCGATCTATGTCCAATAAGGCCTTTACAACATCCTTCATCAATCATTATCATGGTTATGCCAAAGACTTAGTTCAAAACACAATTCAACAAATCATTCTCATTAATAATTTCATAAACAGGTTAATGACATGCCATTATCAAAGCTAAAATCATCAAATTTGGGGTTCAACCATGACTCCTTATTTAAATCACCATTCATATCCACCCATATGTGCAAAACCATAATTAATACATGTATAATGATAATTTAGACCATAGAAAATAATATTCAATGATATACATTCAAACCCCTCAACATTGGTTTTAAAACTACCATTAATGATTCATGTACACTACTTTAAACATATACTTTTAGTAAAATAACAATGAGGGAAGAGTCACATGGATTGATAGGATTATGAAGATTCACAGATAGAAATTGACAGATAGAAATTGACATTTGAACCCTTATATGGACACTTTGGAGAAACCCTAGCCAATTTTGCTTGATAGGATTTTGAGAGAGAAAAGAGGATGTTTTGATCTTGTAAAGAGTAGAATAAATTCCCCAAAGTATTTTAGGTATTTGGGCCCTTAAGGTTTTTAAGTGTAAAATGTCCAAAGTACCCCCAACTAAAAATTATAAAAAGGTCGTCCTTGGTTACGAGTTGACCCATCGACTCGTCACCACATCACGCAACTCATAGCCATGAGTCATATCCTAAATAGTGAGTTGTACACCTATACACTATCCATATTATGACTCCATAATTCCATTCATGACATGACCATATGACTCATATAGTCTAGTCGTATCCACGATAAAACCCAAAGGGATTATACACTGAAAAATATATGACTCAGCCCTACCACTCGTAACATGGTATTAAGACTCATAGTGAGTCATTCATACTCAAAGAATAACTTATCCAACTCAACACTAGTTTGGTCACGACTTGGATCCCTATACCCGTAACCACACTATTTGACTCGTATGATGAGTCATCAACATGGTAGTAAGCTCAAGGCTCAAGGAATTTGAAGGACCAAAATCCATTCACCTATGGGGTTAATTATAACTTAGGAATGGCAATAATATGAATTGTATACCCAAATTAATCACATAATTATATCATTGAGTAGGGATGTGAGTCTTTAATTTTGATGTTTTATGCTATTTTACCGTTTCATTAACCTAGTGGGGCAATTAGATATATCCCTATCCTAACTGCAAATTATCCTTAAAAAATTAGCATATAATGATAAAAGACATGATCATCACTCCTTATATTCCTTATTTCATCCCTCAACTTCTATGTCAAATTCATTTTGGGACTTAAATTTATCCTAAAACTCATGACGTTTTAGAATAGTAAAACAAGAATGTAAGAACAATCATATGACTTGATAAATATATAAACCATAATTACACAATTATGTTTTTATCCTCAATCCTGGAGTGTGAGTGTTTATCCACTCATAGTATTACAAATAATCACCATAAAGGAGTTCATAAAGTAAAACTACAAGAAAGTAAAGTTAAAGAACAAAGAACCCTAGTTTAAGCCCCATTGATATCTTGTTTTCTCTCCAATTCATTTATATTTCCAAATATGGGATGAAATTGTGACTAAGTTATCCTTTTAAAGTGTTTTAGGTCATCCATAGGTATCCCAACACAAAATATATGCGTTGACAACATTGCCCCTAACTTAAAAGGCTTAAAATCAATTTTGGACATCCCGAGAGTTGCCTCGCACCGCGCGGCCTAAATAATTTTAGTAGCGAGGATCCCACCCAAAGCGAGTCTAATAAAGTTAGGGGTATACCTATGCGGTGTGTTTCACAAACCATAGCCTACATTGGGTGACACAGCTCAAGGCACTTCCACAAAGGTGCAATTTCATTTCCATTTGGCTTCAATATTATCATACATTTGATCCATGTTTCCACACTTCTTAGGACTTGTTTTTAGGCTTGAATTAGCTTTCAAAACATTTAAAATGGACTCCTACAATATCATATATCAATAATTAGTTCATAGAACACAATAGAGTTCATCAAAGTACACTAGAACCAAGCATAACTCAAGCTAGCACAACTAGTTTTCTCGTCTAAACTTTATTTGATCATTTTAATTCTTTGATGATCATTACATCTCTACCACTCCTCAAGGTGATTGTCGTTACTTGCTTTGGATTTTTTATATAACTAGGAAAATCACCTTGTGGTCTTGTGTTTTGTGTTTGATCTAACTGTCCAATTGTGTCTCTAAATTTATTAGAGCCAGTTGCTGATTTTTTATATCTACATCCATTTGTTCTTGGTTGGCTAAGATCTTTTTCAATGTCCCTTCTATATTACTGGCTTGAGCATTATTATCAATGCTATGTTGCTGCAGAAATTATTGAGTTTGAGCCTAATTATTGCCCCATGAGTAATTGGGATAACTCTACCATTTACGATTGTAGGCATTACCATGGTTTTGATTTTCCTTTTGTGCATTGCCCACAAAATTAACCGACTCCGGATATGCTAAACATGGGTCTACAGAGTGACCACTACTTCCACAGGTCTCACACCAAATATGGGCCCAATGAACTGTATTTACTTGAGCCTGAGGTAGATTCACACAAAACTTACTGAACTGTATCATTACTTGGTACTAAAATGATGCAACCTGAGTGGCCATTCCTGTGACTATCCATATCTACCATACCTATAATGTGTGAGCAGATGCTAACATATTTGAGACTTTTAACTGAGAATAATAGCAAAGTCTTAAGCAACTTTTATCATTTTTGATTGTTTTCTCCTTGTTATTGCAGAAAAAGTCAAGACAAAATAAAACCAACAACAACTGAGATAAAAGAGTTGAATTTTAATCAAAATAAGAAGGGAAGTGCAGCTGATGACTTGTTTGATAAGTCATCAACTTTCTGATAAGTTATTAGACTCATCGTCGGCCTTAGATAGAGAATGAGATTTAGCTGGAATTCTTGACGACATTTGTGATAGGCCATCAAAAGTATGATAAGCTGTCAGGCTCGTCATTAGGCTTAGATAGAGAATGACCTTCAACTGGAATTTGTGACAACATCTATGATAGGCCATTAGAAGTATGATAAGCCACCAGGCTCGTCGTTAGGCTTAGCAGGGAATTGGATTTGAAGTGAAGAAGCGACGACAATTCTGATAAGTCATTAAATGTCTGATAATCCATCACGTCTCATCATCAACCTAAGGTATAGATTGTCAAAAGTGAAGAGAAGCTGACGACATTCCTAATAAGTCATCAGACTACTGATAAGCTGTCAAATATGTCGTCGCCTGTCTGAGAAAATACAGTGATCTATGATTTTGTTTTCATAATAGGTTGAAGTATTTAAAGCATATGTTAGGGTTTTATAATGAAAGAGAGGGGGCAGAACTTATTCCAGGGGATTTTACTTTTCTTTTTGTCTCTCTTAACTTAGAATTCAATTTTTTCAACTCTTTGATTTGGTTGTGGGAATTTTCTATTGAACTTAGAAGAGAATCAACTTCAGACTTCATCTTTTGTAAGTTTAATTACTTTGAATTATGATTACAATTATTTCTATCTCTTTTTCTCTCATGTGGAACTAAAACCCACAACTAGGGTTGTGGGATCTATGATTATTCCCCCATGGATTTAATAGTTGGTTAGGGTTTGAGTGATTGTGGGGACATCTTGATAATTCCTTTGTTATGATTTTTATTTATTGGTTGCAAACAATGTATCCCGCCTTATGTTGATTTGCTCGAACTGAGAAATAAACTAAAAGTAGCGAATTATCAACAAGGATTTAGGAAGGTTAAGCTTCCATCTAATGATTAATGTTGTAACAATATTGATCAACTTGAGATAAAATTAGTATGAATAGAATGTTTTTCTAAGTTTGAGAGAATTAGGGAGTTCAACATCTAAGTAGGTTGAGAAACACTTTGATGGATTGTCGAAACTGATAATTTGGTGTTTTCCACAAGTCATGAGAACCCAATACTGCTATCATTGTTCATCGGGGATTAATAATCGTAGTTATCACAACCCTAGTTTCACTCGATCATTGATTTGAAACACTAGAATTTTAGCTTGGAGTTTCTAAAGCGAAAGGAAGTGTTAATAACTTTTGTTCAATCATTACAAACCCCCATTTTGTCTTTTTACATTATTTATTTGAATTTAACTTGTAGGTTTAGTTTTAAATTAGTTTAATCACCACTCATATTGTTTCCAGTGGATTCGACCCCGACTCCAAAGTTGGGTAAATATATTGACGATGACCGTCTTACACAAAATTGACGTGTAAGTTAAATGTTATCAAAAATGGCGCCATCAGGGAACAATTTGGTGTATTGAGTTAGTTTGGAATTTTAGCTTACTTGCTTGAATTCAAACTTGTAAATATTTGTTTAGTTTATTTTTTATTATTTTTTAATCATTTTTATTTTCTTTTATTTTTATTTTTTTCTCACACCTTTCTTGAGATGTCAGCCTGGATAGACGATTTTTTGAGTGATAACGATTCTTGTTATTATTGTGGGGGACCTTCACAATATGACTCAAACACTTTTCTAACTGGGGAACAGACTATATCTTGGTGTTTGGCTTGTGGTCAAAGCGATCATTCTGAAGATATGTGTGTTATCATGATTCAAACAGACAAATTAATGAAATGAATTTTAGTGAATCAAGCACAGTTGTGGGCAGAGCTGAAGGAGCTACCACTACCACCATGTCTACAATGGATAAACAAAGAATAATACGAGGATGACATTAGCCAATTTATGGATAAAACACAAGAATTGCAGCCACTCGATTGTCATCTTGATCTTGAGACTGACATCTAAAAAGTGAATAAAAGTGAGTTTGTAGTAGATAGTGTAAATTTAGAAGTAGGATTGATTGGGCCTCATTCAAAGCACTTTTCTACATTATGTTTAGATGATATCTTGTCTGTAGAATCATTTAAAATAGTAGAAGAGTGTGAAGATAAGGAACAAGAATCCTATATTCTTGATTTTACACTAGACAAGCAACATAAAAACAAACCTCACTTTAAGGCCGAGTGGTTTACCACGCTTAATCCATTACTCGATTCCTTAATTTTTGTACCACCCCTATGATCGAGGCAAGAAGATGGACTCTAAATTGGGGGTGAAATTCATATCCTCAAGGTGGAGGAAAAAGTTGAGTTGGGTCATGCCGCGACACTAAATTAGGCGTTTCTTGGGAGGCAACCCAAGGTATTTTGCTGTTTGTATTCGTATTATCTGATTGACATCAGATCTTCACACCCATGGTGCCATAGGTATATTTCTAACTCTCTTGTTTTGGTTTGATGCATTGGAAACATTGCATGATTTTAAGTTGAGTGTGGGGCTACTTGTAGGTGTTGATGTCCTTTTGGGGTTTTTATTGTCGTGCCTCTTTTTCCTGGAGTCTTGTTCCTAGTAGAGCCAACATGTTTAGGTGTATTATGATTTGTTGTAAAATGTTATAGTTGACTAATAGAAATACAAGTACCTTAAGCAGTAATATGTTTTTGTTGATTTTTGGACACCTTTCCAATGGTCTGTTTTATAACTGTGTGATATGCATTATGTGTGACCACTGTGCATCTTGTTATGGAATTAGTACTAGTAACGTGATAACCATTGCTAAAAAATTGCAAGAACCGAATAGGTAGTAGCTTGTGATGTACCTTTATGCCATGTGTGTGTGACATACTACCTAGTTTCAGTTGTGTATTAAATCCAAAACTTGCCCGGTTAGTCTTACATTGGTTGTAGGATGCGGTTAGGAAAGGATCATAGGGCGTTGTTGATATTAGTTCACTTTTAGCCTAAATGACCTTCCATGTGTGAATAATTTCCCTTGATCCTAATTTTTAGCCTAAATTCCTATTCTTTTTATTATACCTATCACCTTTCCATTTGTATCACAATGAACCTGTTTTGGCCCTGGTCCTTCTTGGACATTGTGCACTTTGACTTAGGTAAATAGTCTAAGTTGAGGGTGGATATCATAGGGGTGCATGATGTGAAGTGAGCATGAAGAAGGGTAAAAAAAATAAAAAGCTGGGTGCGGTGGAAAAGAACAAGAAAAAAAAGGTTGTGAAAAAAAGAAGTGATTGTAGAAAAGACCGCACCCATCCTGAATATGTGTGATCAAGAAAAGAGAAAAATAGAAAAAGGGTAATAAGTGATACCCCAAAATCTAGTGTAGTGTCAAGGAGGCTTAGTCACTTTAAATATCATCGAGTATTATACCAGGCTCTAGCTTACATTACAAGCCAAAGAGAAGACCTATAGTGATCCTAGCTGACCTGTCTGAAAATCTTGGTAATGAAAATAAGGGCAAGCCTATGGTATTTGGCATACAGTGATTGAAACTTCATTATGAGAGTGAGTCTCTTTTGATTTTCCCCATGGTTACATATGTAATGTCGGATATAAGTAGAGTGGGACTTCTTTGTAGTAAGGGAACACTGGTTACGTTGCTAGTTGCTAACTTGTTTGATAGTGTATCTTGGTACATGCATGGTTGTTGTTGCTGAATTTATGACATATCATGATTCCTGTGTGTCGCATTATTGTTCTTCAATAATATGCACAGTTGTTGTTTTCAAATTAATTGACCTTGGAGATGGTGAAGATGTTTTGAGATAATATAGATGGTTGACTGTCAAATGTACTCTGTAACCTCTTGGTTGTGTTTTAGTTGCTTGAGGACAAGCAATTTTTTTAAGTTGAGGGTGTTGATGTGTGAGCAGATGCTAACATATTTGATGCTTTTAACTGAGAATAATTGCAAAGTCTTAAGCAACTTTTATCGTTTTTTATTATTTTCTCTTTGTTATTGCAGGAAAAGTCAAGATGAAAGAAAATCAACAACAACTGAGATAAAAGAGTTGAATTTTGAGCAAAATAAGAAGGGAAGTGTAGTTGATGAGATGTCTGATAAGTTTTTCACTCCCTGATAAGTTATCAGACTCATCGTCAGCCTTAGACAGAGAATGAGATTTTGCTGGAATTTGTAATGACATCTATGATAGGCCGTCAGAAGTGTGATAATCCACTAGGCTCATCGTTAGGCTTAGACAGAGAATGAGCTTTAGCTAGAATTCATGATGACATCTGTGATAGACCGTCAGAAGTGTGATAAGCCATTAGGCTCGTCATTAGGCTTAGGTAGGGAATGGGATTTGAAGTGAAGAAGTGACGATAATTCTGATAAGCCATCACATCTCATCGCCAACCTAAGGCAGAGATTGTCAAAAGTGAAGAGAAGATAACGACATTCCTGATAAGTCGTCACACACATCGTCACCTTTCCAAGAAAATACTGTGATCTATGATTTTGTTTCCATAATTAGGATGAAGTATTTAAAGCATGTATTAGGATTTTCTAATAAAAGAGAGAGGGACGAAACTTATTCCAGGGGAGTTTACATTTCTTTTTGGCTCTATTAACTTAGAATTCAATTTTTTCAACTCTTTGATTTGGTTGTGGGAATTTTCTCTTGAACTTAGAAGAGAATCAACTTCAGACTTCATCTTTTGTAAGTTTAATTACTTTGAATAGTGATTACAATTGTTGTTATCTCTTTCTTTCTCATGTGGAACTAAAACCCACAACTAGGGTTGTGGGATCTATGATTATTCCCCTATGGATTTAATAGTTGGTTAGGGTTTGAGTGATTGTGGGGACATCTTGATAATTTCTTTGTTATGATTGTTATTTATTGGTTGCAAACAATAAATCCCACCTTATGTTGATTTGCTCGAACTGAGAAATAAACTAAAGGTAGCTAATTATCAATAAGGATTTGGGAAGGTTAAGATCCCATTTATTGATTAATGTTGTAACAAGATTGATCAACTTGAGATAAAATCAGTATGAATAGAATGATTTCCTAAGTTTGAGAGAATTAGGGAGTTCAACATCTAAGTAGGTTGAGAAACACGTAGATGGACTATCGAAACTGATAATATGGTATTTCCCACAAGTCATGAGAACCCAATACTGCTATCATTGTCAATTGGGGATTAATAATCATAGTGATCACAACCCTAGTTTCTCTCTATCATTGATTTGAAACACTGGAATTTTAGTTTGGAGTTTCTAAAGTAAACGGAAGTGTTAATAACTTTTGTTCAATCATTACAAATCCCCATTTTATCTTTTTGCATTATTTGTTTGAATTTAACTTATAGGTTTAGTTTCAAATTAGTTTAATCACCACTCACATTGTTCCCTATGGATTCTATCCTGAATCCAAAGGTAAATATATTGATGACGATCGTCTTTCACTAAATTAACGTGTAAGTTGAGCATTATCAACCTGCAGGCTTCTTCACCGCACTTTCGAAAATATAAGCATGCCATTCGGGATTACCTTGTGCTATTTGATTCAAAAGAGTATATAGCTCATTGTATGTTTTCTCCAATGTTTGACCACCTGCAGCTGAATCTAGAGAAAAATTTATGTTATCGTCAAGAGATTCAAAAAAAAGTATGAGATAATACCTTATTGGTCTGGTGATGTAGACAATCCTTGGGAAGAGACTTGAAAATCTCCCATGCATGATAGAGATTCTCATATGACTTTTTCTTCAAACTCAGGATTGATAGTGTTAAAGTTTTGATGAATGATTTTACAGGACAAGCTCATAAAGTTGAAACACTCATTCAGGACTCAAAAAGGAAAAACACCTCTAAATATTGAGTTAGGCTGCTATGAATAATTTATGAGTCTTTTCCAGGTTTATCAAAAGGCATTCAGTACTCAAAAAATAAAAAGCATCTTGGTCTTGTCCTAAGTAAATCAAAAGGTGAAGAAAAGATCTCTCACTAAAATAGATTAAAGAAAATCTCCTTTGAAGGAGTATGTCAGTCTCGGAAAGAAGAAAAGATATGTTGCATTAATTGGTGTGCTTAAATCATGGAAATGTCACATCTCCATCTTGTGTATATTATGTCTTAGTTAGTTTTTCCTTTTTAGCTTAGATTTCCTTCTTATCCATTACTTATTCTTGGAAATTGAAAATTACTACTATATAAGCATTGAAAATTAAAGGAAGAGAAATACACTTGTGTCAACCTTCTTTAGTTCTTTCCTCTATTTTGCTCAAGCATTGTATTCTCTCTAAAGGTTTACTGTGTCATTAAAATGAGAGAAGAGAAACACATACTTGGTGAGGCATTGTATCAAAGTGTGAAAAAAAAAAAAAGAGTGTGCGATTCAAAGCCAAAAAGTTTGACTCAATATTATACTTTTTAATTATTTATAAAGAACTAGAGGAATCCCTTACAACCCAAAGGGACTAGAGTAAGGCTTATTAAAGGTCCCAACCAGTATAAAATTTCTAGTGTTATTTACTTTCAACTCTTTACTTTTGAATTCTTTATTAGTGCAATCATTAGTCGTCTGTATGTAAAATGAAGTCAAATGACTATTCAAAAAGAAGTAATTCATCCCACCCCCTCTTACTGCTTTCAATTGGTATCAAAGAAGGCCTCACTTCTTTGTATTTGCCTAACAGCAAATGAGTAATGATTCATGGCATGGCATTAAAATACTGAATCCACATTTCAAGAGGGACTCTCAATAAGCCGACCACCTTTCTTTAATGGTCTATACTATAATCAGTTGAAGGAAAGAATGAAGACTTATGTTCAATCAATAGATTAGAAAACCTAGAAAATTATTCCAAATGGACTGAGGAGTATTTCAAAAGACAATGGAAAGAAGTTTGATAAAAATAGTGTCACATTTGACTTCACAAAAGACCACGTGGATATCTTAGAAACAAATGCTAGAGCAATTTATCTACAGTCAAAAGATTCTATATACTGTCTCTTATCTTGAGCCGGGGGTCTATCGAAAATAGCCTCTCTACTTCTTTTGAGGTAGCGGTATGGACTGCGTACACTCTACCTCCCCAAACCCCACTATGTGGGAATATACTGGGTTTGTTGTTGGTGGTGGTGGTGGTGTTGTTGTTGATTGTTCTCTTAGTGAAAAAGAGTATGAGAAAATATCTTCCTATAAAATTGCTGAAGAAATATGGAATAGATTGGAAGCTTTTACAATGGAAATAAAAATCCAATGGAAATGAAAAGTTCCCAAACTACTGAGATGATAAATAATAATCAAACAACGACAATAATAGCCTTGGAGACTGTTGTTTCATGTCTATTGAAGAATTTAGCCAGGTAAGAACCAACTCTTGTAATAAAGGCTCTAAGTTGAAAAACTTATTAGATCTTTCCATAACTAATCTAAATAAAACACATGATGAAAAAAGGGCTTTATTAAGAGAAAGAAAAGACTGGGAACGTAAGCTTGAGGTTTGTGAAATCAAAAAAGACTTTCTACAAGAGGAAATCAATGATTTAAAAGTCAAATTTAATAGCCTTGAAAAATCCACCAGTCAAAGTATTATCAAATAAAATGAGTCTACTGATAGATCTGACTATAGTACTAGTAATAATAAAGTTTATAACTGTGTAAGATCCCAAAATTCAACCAAAACTAGTAAATCGACCAAAAGGAGTCATCACAGTGATAAAAGGAAATATTATAGCTATAATAACTCTCAACGGTTGAATAACTCCAGTCATTCAACTAAAGGAACCAGTCATAGCTACAATACCTATCAGACAGCTACTGCAATATTATAATCCATGTTATCATTGTGGTAAGCTTGGTCATAAATAGTATAACTGCATATTTTGATCTAGAAATCCAGGTAAGTGGATTTGGAGACCTAAAACTGAATCAACAAATCCAATAACTAATTATGAGGGACCCAAGAGCATTTGGGTACCTAGGAATAAGTAATCCAATTATTTTATATGAGCTCCACTCAAAATGTAAAAGGGAAATGATATCTTAATAAGTGGATGTTCAATAAGCAAAAGGACAAACTGATGGGCCATCACTAAAACTAATCAGCCAAACTACTGCCTCCTATGAACAAGTTAAACTTGGGACAACATCAAATCATAGAGAAGTGCCTACAATCACTCAAGGGCCCTTCATAAATTCATGAATGCATGAGTTGCTCAAAGGATAAAATTAAATCATGTTTTAAATACCTAATTTTTCCTCATCATGTCTTTAAACTTCAAAATCTCTCTTTCTTTAAAAATGATAATAAAATATTGAGCAATTTTCTGTTTATAATTTTTTTCTTTCTCTTCTTCTTTTTAACCTTATTATCAAAAGTGTTTGGAAATGATAATGGTGTCTTATGCAAAGGAACTTTTTGAGACAACATAATTAAATTAAAGATGAGCTTGATGGGAGAATTAACACTCTCCTTGGGATTGCAAACTCTTTAGCTTGCTGTAAAAATCTCCCTTAATCAAAATAATCTCTTAAGAGCTTAGTGAAATAACTGATACAGTGAGTACTAATTATATGTTTGCTTTACTATTGATGAAAATATCATAGTTTGAGTGGCTCTCATCTCTTTCCTACAGCAAGTCAACAAGGTATACTAGTTAATGTATGTATTTATTTCTAACTAGAAGTATCATTAGAAAATTGTTTGGAACTATATTTTATGAATTTTAGTACTCTAAACAATTTCTACAGAAAAGCTACTTATATTCAAAGTCAAGGGTGATGAAAAAGACACCATTGGCTAATAGGAAATTCTCGCATTTCATGGATTAGTAAGTAAAATATTTGTGATTCTCTCTCCTCCACTAAACCTGTCAATATTCCTATTGTCCTATGTTGTGTTCAATTTATTTGAATATCACTTGCTTAGTGATTATGATACCTGACAAAATAGTGCAAAATTCTTTTTCAAAAATTTCTAAAAATTTGTGCACCTTATTTTTATAGTATCTTCTCTTAACATGTCTTTTTTAAAAGGTAATTTTGATATTTTAATACCCCATACTTTTTCCTAGCTAATTTCATCTCAAGAATGTCTAGTATTAGCTTCTAAATTGAATGATGGTTATTCAATGAGGAATTTTCAAGATTTTCACTTTTTGTCATGTGTAAAATTTAATAAGCCTTCCATCGATATAAGATTCGCCCAAATCCGATAACTGGGTCAGAAGTAACAAATATTTCAAGTTCCCATCGTAAAACAATGTCATATCGATCAGTGGCGCACCGTGCCACAAGCTAAAATGGTAATTGTCCTTTTCCAGTGTCTCAGCGTGATTTTCTCTGCATCACACCAAAGTTCCAGGTCACTAAAAAGGGAGCAATGCGATGGCTCCGTGTCGAGCCATCCCTCAGTTTCCCAATTGTCAAATTCTAGTGACACGGCGCGATAGCGCCGCATCGCGCCACGGGTCCAATTTGGGAAATTTTTACTGAAATTACAAGACGCGTTGAGGGTTAAAAGGGTTAATTTCCCACCCCTATTTAAGCCCTTTAATACGTGATTCAGCCACTTTTCACCCAAAATACACTCTCTTCTCTTAAAAACCTCTCAAGAACAACCTAGGGCTTTTCATAAAAGATTTAGAATCAAGAATTTCCTCCGTCAATCTTCATGAAATCACGAACCAAGGTATGCGTAGTATTCATTCATGGACTCCTTTCGTCCATGAAGCCCAAGAATCCCTTTTCTAAATTCAAGTTTATGGATTTTCTTATGAATTTCATGATTAGGATACTCTTGTTCATATGGATAATGAAAAACTGAATTCTACTCCATGTTGGGTGATAAATTCCATGTGGGTTAAATTATTATAGATATAGATTCATGCAAACCTATGACTAAACCCTTGAATGATGAAATTAGAATTGAACCATGATGTTTAATTATAGTATAATGATGTTTACATGTACCATGCCTACAATATGTTTGATTAAATGGCTAGATAAAGGAAAAGTGCCTAACTATCATGATACCATGAAATCCCCATGTATGTACAAGTTTTGCCTATCACATGTTTTGATAGAATGCTTCTTTAAATGTATTATGGATTATGATGTTAGTTATATGTTCAAGTAAGTAATGCTTGGTCAGTTTCCTTTCATCGAGTCCTGGGGGTACTTTTACCCAAATTATTAGCTGTGTACCTAAAGCCATGTTATGTTTCCACGATACTCTCAGTCAAACTATGATCCTTAGACTTTAGAAAGTCTTATGACTCAGGAAATCTCCATGATCTTATGAACTCAGTCAGTTATTAGATATCAGTAGTATTTCGTCAGTCAACATAAGTCAGTAACTTAGTCCATGTTCAGTTAGTAAATCATATTCAGTGTCTATTTAGATGATAGTAGAAATTAGCACCGAGCGAATCTAAGGATGGGAACTCACCTGTTATATGAGAGTGTGATTCTTAGAAGCAATCCATGCATTCTAGAACTATATAGACAGCATAGGTTGAGATATCATAGCCTGCTATATAAGGGTAGATGAGGTGGCTTAACCTGCTATATGAGGGTTCCCACCATTCTCATTAGAGTAATTTATTATATTAGGGTCACTCATACATTGTCCTTACCAGTGGCACGGTATTGACACCCTTCTAATCAGGGTATAGATTGGACCCCAATTCAGCTATAATGCGTCATTTGACGCATGTCGATTAGATGACTACCTCCCACAGTCTCAGTATCAGTCTTAATAAAAGAACTCAGATAGTTCTTCAAAATTTAGGACTGTCAGCTACAGCAACTCAGATACTGTAGGAACTCAGCTAGTTCCATCAGATTTAGGACTGTCAGATACGGTCACTCATGTTATCAGTTATCAGAATTTAGTCATTAGCCATGTTAGTTAGCAATATATTTATGTTATCATGATTTCAGATATAGTTACTATGTATGCATGCATGTATTCTCAAGTTCATATTAGTCAGTTAGCCAGTATTGTTCATACATATTAACCCCATGCATTTATCCTACCTCACATGTATATACATTTGAAGTACTGATGCATTTGTGCTATGGTGTCTTATACCATCGGTTTAGAGACACGAGCTCTAGAGCATTAGTAGATTCTAGATACCAGCAGTTAGAGTTAGCAGTGAGTCCTCATCCTTAGAGGATATGATTATTTCTCTATTATCTCATTAATTAGTTTATTAGTTAGAGTTAGTTGGGGACATATCCCATTAACTCCTTACTCAGGCAGTTCAGTCAGTTAGAGGCTTTCTAGACTATCATGTTTAGACTTCAGTATGTTCAGTTTTGTTTTGGATGTTCTATTACCCCACACAGATATTAGATCATTCAGATCATGTTCAGTATTGAACCTTATGGCCTTTCAGTGCTTGTTTCCGCATTATTATGTCATATTATGCATTATACAAGTACAGATATCAGTCATGGGTTAGCTTGTGGTCCTTCAGGGTTATGACCACCATATAGCATTCTGGGTACCAGATTTAGGGCATTACAAACTTGGTATCAGAGCCTAAGGTTCAAGAGAGTCCTAGGATGTCTGAAAGCCGCATCTAGTAGAGTCTTGTACATGGGTGTGTTGCACACTACATTTACGTATAGAAGCCTATAAGATATTTTAAGAACAGTTTCCCCTCTTTCAGTATTCATGTCGTGCTAGTGAGCATAATCTTGAGTCAATCTTTTAGTTTAATCTGGTTCTCTCTTTCTTTTATAGAACATACCTCCTAAAAGAAAAAATAGGAATCAGCCAGCCCTTCTGCTCGAAGAACTTTTGGGCGAACATATTTCTCATGCAGAGTTCTGAGCTGCATTCACTACTCTTGCTAACTCAGTTTCTACTCAGAATGAATGAACAGTTGTCGTTCCAGTCAATCCAGTGGTTAATTTAGCTGCAGCCAGGATTCAGGATTTTACTCAAATGAATCCTCCATCCTTTCTCAGGTATAAGACAGATGAGGACCCTCAAGAATTTCTAGATCAAGTTAAGAAGGTGATAGATATCACGAGGATGACTACTGTTAAGAGTGCTGAGCTAGCTACATATCAGTTGCAGGATATTGCTCACACTTGGTTCAAGTAGTGGAAGTCAGAAAGGGCAGATAATACAAGGTCGGTTTAGTGGGAGAAGTTAGTGTCTGCTTTCCTCGATAGATTCTTTCCCCTAGAGTTTAGGAAAGCTGAGGTATTAGAATTCATCAACCTCAGGCAGGGCAATATGACAGTGAAAGAGTATTCTCTTAAGTCTACTCAATTAGCTAGATATGCCCCTCATATGGTTGCAGATAGTAGGGCAAGGATGAGTAAGTTTGTTTTAGGAGGAATGATAGCGTGGTTAATGAGTGCAAATCTTCCATGCTTAATAGTGACATGACTTTAGCCAGACTTATGACTCACGCTTAGAAGATTGATGAGTAAAAGATTAAGATGACAGAGAGATAGAATAAGAGGGAAAAGACAGGCAGTTTCAACTTTGCTCAGCCTAAGTCAGAAGGAGGAAACCGTTCTCAGTTTTATCCCAAGTCATCAGTTCCAGCTCCTTCTACAGCCAGTGCTCCAGTTCCTAAGTTCAAAGTGGGTAAAAAAGACAGAGCGCCAGGCTCTAAGTCCTAGGGCAGTGCTAGCAATTCCCGTACCTATCCTCTTTGCCAGACTTGAGGCAAGAACCATCAAGGTATTTGTAGAGCTGGAAGTGGTATTTGCTTCGAATGTGGAAAGCCAGGCCACAGAGTCAGAGACTATCCTTAGCCAGGTCCTCAGGGTCAATAGGATTACTCCTTATCTCAGTCTGGTCTCCCAAATCAGTAAGGTTCCACCTCCAGTGCTACTAGTGTACAATTCCTAAATTATATCTATGCTCTTCAGTCCCAACAAGATCAGGAAAATTCTCCTGATGTGGTTACCGATACGTTACAGATCTTTCATGTGCATGTTTACGCTTTGCTAGATTCAGGAGCTTTTTTGTCTTTTGTCACTCCTTATATAGCAGTTGATTTCAGAGTCAATCCCAAAATTCTAGCAGAGCCCCTTTCAGTTTTTACCCCAGTGGGTAAAACCATCATAGCTCAACGTGTATATAAGAACTGCCCGATTAGAATATCTCAGAAAGTCACTTCAGTAGACTTTGTCAAATTAGAGATGACTGATTTTGATGTCATTCTCAGCATGGATTGGCTTTATTCCTACTATACCACAGTTGACTGAAAAAATAGAATAGTCCAATTTCAGTTTCCAAATAAACCCTTCCTTGAGTGGAAGTGTAGTACTTCAGCGTTCAGAGGTCAGGTTGTTTCCTACCTTAGAGCACGAAAAATAATATCTAAAGGATGTGTCTATTATCTTGTTCGAGTTAAGGACACTAGTTCCAAAACTCCCAGCCTTGAATCAGTTCCAGTTATAGGTGAATATTTATATGTCTTTCCCAAAGATCTTCCAGGAATTCCTTCCAAAAGGGAAATAGACTTCAGCATTGATCTTCTTCTAGATACTCAGGCTACATCTATTCCTCCATTCAGAATGGAACCAGCAGAACTTAGAGAACTGAAAGAACAGTTGAAGGATCTCTTAGATGAGGGATTCATCAGGCCTAGTGTATCCCCATGGGGCGCTCCAGTATTATTCGTGCGCAAGAAAGATAGTTCTCTCAGAAAGTGTATAGACTACCATCAACTTAATAAGGTCACGATCAAGAACAAGTATCCTCTTCCCAGAATCGATGACTTGTTTGACCAACTTCAGGGTGTTAGTTATTTCTCTAAGATAGACCTCAGATCTGACTATCATCAGCTCAGAGTCAGAGAATATGACATTCCAAAAAAAGTTTTTCGTACCCGATATGGTCACTTTGAATTCTTAGTTATGTTCTTTGGTCTTACCAATGCCCCAGCAGATTTTATGACTTGATAAGCCGTGTGTTCAAGCAGTACTTGGACATATTTTTCATAGTCTTCATAGATGATATTCTGGTCTATTCCCGTAGTAAGCGTGATCATGTAGACTATCTTAGAATAGTACTTCAGACTCTCAGAGATCATCAGCTATTCGCCAAATTCAGTAAGTGCAAATTTTGGCTAAAGTCAGTAGTATTTCTTGGTCATATCATTTCCGGTGATGGCATTAGAGTTGATTCTCAAAAAACCGAAGCAGTAAGAAACTGGCCCAGACCTGTCTCTCCATCAGATATCATGAGTTTCTTGGGTTTGGCTGGCTATTACAGATGACTTGTTGAGGGATTTTCTTATATTGCATCCCCTATGTCTATATTGACTCAGAAGAAAATCAAGTTTCAGTGGTCAGATCCTTGTGAGAAGAGTTTTTAGGAGTTGAAGACTCAACTCACCTCAGCTCCAATTTTAGCTCTTCCAGATGGTCCAGATAGTTTCGTAGTGTATTGTGATGCATCCAGAGTGGTTTTAGGTTGTTTCCTCATGTAGTATGGTAAGGTCACAGCCTACGCCTCCCGGCAGCTTAAAACCCATGAGAAGAATTATCCTACTCATGATCTTGAGTTAGCAGTCGTAGTCTTTGCCTTAAAGCTTTGGAGGCATTCTGTCTATGGAGTTCATGTAGATGTATTCACAGATCATAAGAGTCTTCAGTATGTCTTTTCTCCAAAAGATCTCAATATTTGTCAGAGAAGGTGGTTAGAACTCTTGAAAGATTATGACATGAGTATCCTTTATCATCCAGGCAAGGCCAACATAGTTTCCGATGCTCTCAGTAGACTATCCATAGGTAGTGTTTCTCATGTTAAGGACAGTAAGAATGAGTTAGCTCAAGAAGTCCATCATCTTGCCAGACTAGGCATTCGCATAGTCGATACAGATGAGGGTGATATATGGGTTCAGAGTCATCTCTAGTTTCTGAGGTAAAATAAAAGCAAGATAGAGATCCCAACCTTGTCAAGTTGAAAGAGTTAGTTCAGGATCAGAAAGTAGAGGTTTTCTCCCAAGAGGGAGATGGTGATTTGTGTTTTCAAGGTCGTCTTTGTGTTCCAGGTGTAGATGACTTAAGGCAGCGAATTCTTGCATAAGCACATGGTGTGCGCTACTTTATTCATCCAGGGTCACAAAGATGTACAGCGACTTGTGGGAAGTCTATTGGTAGATTGGGATGAAAAGAGATATTGCAGAGTTTGTGGCTAAGTACTCTACATGTCAGTAAGCTAAGATAGAGCATCAAAAGACTAGTGGGTCCATGTAGAAGTTCATTATTCTTACTTGGAAGTGGGAAGAAGTGAACATGGACTTCGTGATGGGTTTGCCTCAAACTCGTCATTAGCATGATTTAATCTAGGTCATTGTAGACAAAATAACCAAATCATCTTCTTTCCTTCCAGTTCATACCTTTTATTCAGCCGAGGATTATGCCAAACTCTACATCAAGGAGTTGGTCAAATTGCATGGTGTTCCGTTGTCCATTATCTCAGACAGAGGTACCCAGTTTACCTCTTATTTTTGGAAAGCATTCTAAAAAGGTATTGGTACCCAAGTTCATCTTAGTACAGTCTTTCATCCTCAGCCAGATGGTCATGTAGAAAGGACCATTCAGACGTTAGAAGATATGCTAAGGTCGTGTGCAATCGATTTCAAGGAAAGTTAGGATGACCACTTATCTTTGATTGAGTTTGCATACAACAAAAGCTATCATTCCAGTATTCAAATGGCTTTATTCAAAGATCTCTACGGTAGGAGATGTACATCTCCAATTAGTTGGTTCGAAGTTAGTGAGGCCTCAGTCATAGGTCTTGACTTGGTATTCGACACCTTAGTAAAAGTCCAGTTGATTAGAGAAAGACTCTGGGCTGCTCAGAGCCAACAGAAGTCTTATGCAGATATTCATAGAAAAGATCTTGAGTTTGAGATTGGTGATTATGTCTATCTAAAGATCTCTCCCATCATGGGAGTGAAGAGACTCGGCAAGAAGGGAAAGCTCAGTCCCCGATATGTTGGTCCCTTCAAGATTCTCAGTCGCTTTGGCAAGGTATCCTATGAGCTTGAATTGCCTTTAGATCTAGCCTCAGTTCATCCAGTATTTCATGTCTCTTTGCTCAAGAAGTGCATAGGTGACCCATCAGTTGTAGTCCCTATTCAGAGCATTGATATTCAAAATACTCTCTCTTATAAAGAGATTCCAATCAAAATCTTAGACTATCAGACTCATAGATTGAGGAAAAAAGAAGTCCCTCTAGTTAAGGTTCTTTGGCAAAATCAGTATGTCGAGGGAGCTACATGGGAAGCAGAGGAAGATCTGCATACCAAGTATCCTCACCTCTTCTCCGCCAACTCAGATCAAGCTCAAGGTAACAGCTCTCCTTAAGCTTACTCAGTTTCATGTTCAGTGTTCATTACAAACTTGGTATGCAGTTTCATGCTCATGATTCCATTATAAAATCGGTATCAAGTACCATTGCATATTCAGTCATGCACTCATGTATTAGTTTAGTTATGTAATTATGCATCAAATATGCATTCTCATTGTGAGAAACCTAGTTCTTCAGAACACTCAGTCATGAATTCATGAATCAGTTACACATACATCAGATATACATGTTCAGTATTATATATTCAGTTTGTCAGTCATGTCAGTCATGAGATCATGTTACAGTTATTCATGTTCAGTATGTACATCAATTTTCTTTTATCCCCTCTCAGTCAGTCTTATTCGAGGATGAATGTTCTAAAGGGGGAGATATTGTAATACCCTGTACTTTTTCCTAGCTAATTTCATCTCAAGAATGTCTATTATTAGCTAATTGTAACATGCCTACAATATGTTTGATTAAATACCTAGATGAAGGAAAAGTGCCTAACTAGCATGATACAATGAAATCCCCATGTATGTACAAGTTATGCCTATCACATGTTTTGATGGAATGTTTCTATAAATGTATTATGGATTATGATATTAGTTATATGTTCAAGTAAGTTATGCTTAGTCAATTTTCTTCCATCGAGTCCTGGGGTACTTGTACCCAAAATATTAGCTGTGTACCTAGAGCCATGTCATGTTTCCATGATTCTTTCAGTCAAGCTATGATCCTTAGACTTTAGACAGTCTTATGACTTAGGAAATCTCTATGATCTCATGAATTCAGTCAATTGTCAGATATTAGTAGCATTTCGTCAGTCAACAGAATTTAGTAACTTAGTCCATGTTCAGTTTAGTAAATAATGTTTAGTGTCTATTTAGATGGGAGTAGAAATTAGCACCGAGCGAACCCAAGGATGGGAACTCACCTATTATATGAGGGTGTGATTCTTAGAATCAATTCTTGTATTCCAGAACTATATAGCCAGTATAGGTTGAGACATCATAGCCTGCTATATGAGGGTAGATGAGGTGGCTTAACTTGCTATACGAGGGTTCCCACCATTCTCATTAGAGTTACTGTTATATTAGGGTCATTCATATGTTGTCCTTACTAGTGGCACAGTATTGACACCCTTCCAATCAGGGTATAAATTGGACCCCAATTTAGCTATAATGCGTCATTTGGGGCATGTCGGTTAGATGATTACCTCCCACAGTTTCAGTATCAGTCTTAGTAAAAGAACTCAGATAGTTCTTCAAAATTTAGGACTGTCAGCTACAGTCAACTCAGATACAGTAGAAAATCAGCTAGTTCTATCAGATTTAGAATTGTCAGATATGGTCACTCATGTTATCAGTTATCAAAATTCATTCATTAGTCATGTTAGTTATCAGCATACTCATGTTATCACGATTTCAGATATAGTTACTAAGTATGCATGTATGTATTCTCATATTCATATTAGTCAGTTAGCTAGTATTGTTCATACATATGAAACCTATGCATTCAGCCTACCTCACATGCATACCAGTACATTTAAAGTACTGACTCATTTGCGCTATGGTGTCTTATACCATAGGTTTAGAGACACGAGCTCCAGAGCATTAGTAGATTCTAGATATCAGCAGTCAGAGTTAGCAGTGAGTCCTTATTCTTTGAGGACATGATTATTTATCTATTATCTAATTGATTAGTTTATTTGTTAGAGTTAGTTAGGGACATGTACTATCAACTCCTTACTCAGGCAGTTCAGGCAGTTAGAGTCTTTTTAGACTATCATGTTTTAGACTTTAGTATGTTTCGTTTTGTTTTGGGTATTCTATTACCCCACAGAGATGTTATATCATTCAAATCATGGTCAGTATTGAACCTTATGGCCTTTAAGTGCATGTTTCCGCATTATTATGTCATATTATGTAGTGTACTGGTAAAGATATCAGTCATGGGTTAGCTTGTGGTCCTTCGGGGTTATGAGCATCGTGTAGCATTCCGGGTACTAGATTTAGTGCATTACAAACTTGGTATCAGAGCCTAAGGTTTTATAGAGTCCTAGGATATCTGAAAGTCGCATCTAGTAGAGTCTTGTACATGTGTTGCGCACCACATTTACGTACAGGAGCCTATAAGATGTTTTAGGAATAGTTTCCCCTCTTTCAGTATTCATGTTGTGCCAGTGAGCATAATCTCAAGTCAATCTTTTAGTCTAATTCGATTCTCTCTTTCTTCTACAGACCATACCTCCTAAAAGAAGAAGCAGGAATCAGCCAACCCCTCAGCCTAAAGAATCTTTGGACGAACATATTTCCCATACAGAGTTCTGAGTTGCATTCACTACTCTTGCTAACTCAGTCACTGCTCAGAATGAATGACCAGCTATCATTTCAGCAAATCCAGTGGCCAATTCAGCTGCAGCCAGGATTCGAGATTTCACTTGAATGAATTCTCCATCCTTTCTTTGGTCTAAGACAGATGAGGACCCTCAGTATGAGGGTGACTATTTTATGAGTGCTAAGCTAGTTGTATATCAGTTGCAGGATGTTGTTCACACTTGGTTCAAGTAGTTGAAGTCAGAAAGAGCAGATAATGTAGGGTCGGTTGAGTGGAAGAAATCTCAGTTGTCATATATCAGTAGTGTTTCATCAACCAAAAGAAGTCAGTAACTCAGTCCATGCTCAGTTCAGTAAATCATGTTCAGTGTCTATTCAGATGGGAGTAGAAATTAGCACCGAGCGAACCCAAAGATGGAAACTCACCTGTTATATGAGGGTGTGATTCTTAGAAGAATTCCTTACGTTCCAAAACTATATTACCAGCAAAGGTTGAGACATCATAGCCTTCTATAAGAGGGTAGATGAGGTGGCTTAACCTGCTATACGAGGGTTCCCACCATTCTCTTTAGAGTTACTTGTTATATTAGGGTCACTAACATATTGTCCTTACCAATGGTGCGGTATTGACATCCTTCTAATCAGGGCACAGATTGGACCCCAATTCAGCTATAATGTGTCATTTGGGGCATGTCTGTTAGATGATACCTCCCATAGTCTCAGTATCAGTCTCACTAAAAAACCTCAGATAGTTCTTCAGAATTCAGAACTGTCAGCTACAGTCAACTCAAATACAGTATGGAACTCAACTAGTACCATCAGACTTAGGACTATCAGATACAGTCACTCATGTCATCAGTTATCAAAATTCAATCAATAGTCATGTTAGTTATCAGCATACTCATGTTATCACGATTTCAGATATAGTTACTATGTATGCATATGTGTATTCTCACATACATATTAGTCTATTAGCCAGTATTTTTCATGCATATGAACCCATACATTCAGCCTACCTCATACGTATACCAGTACATTAGGAGTACTGACACATTTACGCTATGGTGTCTTATACCATAGTTTCAAAGACACAAGCTCCAAAGCATCAGTAGATTCCAGATATCAAAAATCAAAGTTAGAAGTGAGTCCTCATCCTTTGTGGACATGATTATTTATCTATTATGTAATTAATTAGTTTATTAGTTGGAATTAGTTGGGTACATATCCCATCAACTCCATACTCAGACAGTTCAGTCAGTTAGAGGCTTTCTAGACTATCATGTTTCAGACTTCAGTATGTTAAGTTTTGTTTTGGGTATTCTATTACCCCACACAGATGTTATATCATTCAGATCATGTTTAGTATTAACCTTATGGCCTTTCAGTGCATGTTTCTGCATATTGTGTCATATTATGCAGTGTACAGGTATAGATATCATTCATGGGTTAGCTTGTGATCCTTCGGGGTCATGAGCACCATGTAATATTTCGGGTACTAGATTTGTGGTATTACAGATATATTCTTTTATCAGATATAGTTTGTTAGAAGCAAAGATTTTTACGTTTTTAAAACTATTGATTGTAGTGCAAATCTTTTAGTCAGATTTTCTTCCTTTCTAAAGGAGTGTAAAAAATGTATTTCATTAATGTATGAAATTATTTATATACGATCTTTTCATACTTATCGTATTTTGCCTCCTGATATCAATTGGATATATGGTAAGTCTCTTTATGACGTCGCTTAAGTTTCCTAGGCAACCTTTCTTTTTCAACTTCTCTTCCTTTTCCTAAATTTTTTGCTTTCTCTATCTTATTTTAATCATGTCCAAACGCTCTAAAAATCCTCCCTCCGGTATCTGGAAAAGCTCTCGTGTTAAAGGTATGGGAAGGTTATTTCACCGATTCTTAGACTTTGATGCCTCCGACCAAAACCCTTTACCCTTAGACTAATTCCTCTAGTTTTTTATTTGGTAAGTGCTCCTCTACTTTTGTCGTCTCTAAAAGTTCCAAGAAGAGGGTAAAATTTGACTCTGATAGTCTCTTAATATCAAAATTGACTTTTGGAGACCTATAAACTGAAATCCTATTTAACACTCTTGAAGGAATTTCCTATGGTTCATAGTAGACTTGTAGATCTAGATTTTTTGGAATCCCTGCATTATCATATAAAACCTCTATTTAAATTTCAAGGATGGGCTAATATCTTTTCAAATATGCCTAAGATTGCATATGAACCACTTATCATATTATTTTATGCTAATCTCCATTCCATGCACTCTGGTGAGCTTAAAACCGTAGTGATGGGCAAGCATATTTACCTTGACTGTACCATGTTTGATGCCTTGTTCGACATTAACTGCTCTAGTTTTTTACCTCCTCCAAGAATCCTTGGCCTTCTGATTTTGGTATCTCGTTTGAACTAGCAAAGAAATTCATCGCTCTCAACAACTCTAACCCTTTACCTTCTGCTCCCAGTCTAAAATTTGTCATTTGAAATTTATTTTATTTCTCACATTGTGGGTACTACTCTTCTTCCCCATGTTGGTTCTGTCTCTACTCTATCTCAATGAGATACTTTACTTATGTATTGTCTCATCTCTCAACATAAAATAAATCTCTCATATTTCATCATTAATCATATAATAGAAGCTTCTCTTGACCCAACTAGCCTCCTTTATGGGATAATTATCTCTCGTATCCTGGAAGCTAGCAATATTTCTCTTGAATCCATTCCCTCAGTTGTAGTCAAACAATGCTACAACTATAAATATTTTACCAGTATGGGGTATGGATTATTTGATGATATTTGGGTTTCTAAGTCTAAAGGTGGTTCAACTGGCATTCCCTAATCTCCCAGGTCTAAGTCCTTCCCTTCTCTTATTCCCAGCACTTTCTTCTATAATTTTGTTGTTTGCCTGACTGAGATTTATCTGAAATTGGACTCCATCAAGGATATCCTCCTTGCACTTTTAACTCAACAAAATTAAATATGTCAACAAGAAAACAAGCATAGATATTGCACGTCTCAGGCTACGATTAGATCAAATAATCAAAGATACCACCAAGATAATTTCCAAAACTCAGACCACTTCCAACTCGCTCTCTTTAGTATTCACCGGTCAGTTCATAAACCTGAAAGATGTTGTTGTTCAGACACTAGCATATTTGTATTTGCTCCGTGGAAATCCCCCTCCTTCTCCTTGAACTATGTGATTTGACTTTTATGTTTTGGTTGTATAAAGGCATAATCCCCTGAATGCTTTGTTTTTATTTTTTTATGTATCCATTATCCTTGTCTTTGTTTTTTCTCCTTTGTTATTTTCCTTTTTGATTGATATCAAAGGGGTAGAATTCACTCTAAAAAGAAAAGTCGACAATCTCACTTATTTAAATATGTCATCCATCAAAAAGGGGGATATTGATAATGTTAAATTTTTTATTAGTGATTTTGCAAGAGAAGATCAAAAAGTCAAAACTTTCATTTAGGACTCAAAAAGGAAAAGCACCTCTGAAGATTGAGTTAGGCTATTGTGCATAATTGATGAGTCTTGTCCAGATATATCAAAAGGCATTCAGTACTCCAAAAGGAAGAAAAGCATCTTGGTCTTGTCCTAAGTATATCAAAAGGTGAAGAAAAGATCTCTCTCTAAAATAGATTGAAGAAAATCTCCTTTGAAGGAGCATGTCATTCCAGGAAAGGAGGAAAGATCCATTGCATTAATTGGTGTGCTTAAATCATAAAAATACCTCTCCATCTTGTGTATATTAGGTCTTGGTTATTTTTTCTGTTTTACTTTAGATTTTCCTTCTTCGTCCTTACTTATTCTTTCAAATTGAATATCTCTAATTCAATATCCTAAGAATAAAAATCCTTTGGGTTTCCTTCAAAACTTTCAATGGCTAATAGTCCAATCACTACTATATAAACATTGAAAGTTAAAGAAAAAGAGTCATACATTTGTCTCAACCTTCTCTAGTTCTTTTCTCTAATTTACTCTAGCATTATATTCTCTTTAAAGGCTTACAGTGTCATTAAAAAGAGAGGAGATAAATATATAGTTGGTGAGGCATTGAATCAAAGTGCGAGAGAAAATAAGAGTGTGTGAGTCAAATCCAAAAATCTTGACTCAATCTTATACTTTGATATTATTTACAAAGAACTAGTAGAATCCCTTGCAACCCAAGGGAACTGGATGAATACCATTAAAGGTCTCAACCATTATAAAACTTTTGGTATTATTTACTTTCAGATCTTTACTTTTAAAGTCTTCATTACTGTAATCAGTAGTCAATAGTTTGTAAAAGAAAGTCAACTGATTGTTCGAAAAGAAGTAATTTACCCTTCTCTTACTGCTTTTAAGTATTTCACTCCTCAATCTTGCAATTTTTTCAGAAGGAAAAAAATCAGATGAGGAACTTCTTTGAGAAGTCATCCCAAGTAGTGATGGAGTTTGAAGGTACTTCCTTCAACTATTTATTCACTTCCCTCAATAGTGAGAATGGGAAGAAAGTGAGCCTCATGGAATCTATAGAGATTTTAGTGGGAATTAAGGTGTCACTAATCTCTAAGAAGTCATGTAGATAAACCTGTGTATCCCCATATGATAGGCCTATAAACTTCCTATTACTGTGCAACAATTTCTCTATGGTCTTCTTCAGCTCAAATCCATCTCCAGGCTCCGATATGCAGATGATGGAGGTGACATTATTTGCGAGTGGGATTGCCACTTCGTGTACTGTCTTGTGGGTTGGTTGTTCTTCATCCATGACTATAGGAATAGCTTAAAATCATTGAACTTGTGGGATAGGATAGAAAAGTGTTGCATCTCTCCTTATTAATGCAAGCATTGCTCAGGTTTAAGATATGATTCAACTAGATCCCTTTCCCTTTCCAGGTTACTCTGAATTGACCTGTACCTGTAAGTTCAATAGCTAAGACCAAGTTGTCAATACTTACTAAAAAAAATAACAAAACTAAAAATCAGAAAGTTGTCAATTTTCAAGTCCCTGGCAATGGCGCCAAAACTTGTTACACCCTACCGCACATACAAGTGTACATGGTCGTACAAGTAATAAAATAGCCCTTTCAAGCCGAATATCATTCCCACGGGGACTTGGTGACTAGTAAACTATCCAATTCTAGCGTTACTAATAAGATTAAATAATTGTGATTGTAACTAAAGAAGAGTTGAGTTTTGTAATTATAAATAAATAACAAAAACTAACTTGATATAAAGTTTGGATTGTAGACAATATGTGGAGAGTTCCATAGTTGAGGTATTTACTTCACATTCAGGCGTAACTATGGCTTCTAGATGGTGTTGGTGTTTATCACGATTGTTGATGTATTAGGTTGATATTATAACTTGAAAATAGCCATTCTCTAAGTCATATGCCCAAATTAATCTCACTACTACATCGTTGAGCAGGGATGTGATTCTTTAACTTGGATGCATTAATCTATCTTTCCGTTTCATTAATCAAGTGGGTCGTTTAGGTATATCCCTATCCTAACCTCAAATCATCCTTTAACAATTAGTATCTAATGATCAAATACATGATTCACACTTCTTACATTCCTTATTCCATCCATCCACTCTTATGGACAATTTATTTTGGGACTTAAATTTATCCTAAAATTCATGACGCTTTAGAATAGTAAAACAAAAATGTAAGAACAATCACATGACTTGATAAACATATGAACCACAATCAAACCATAATTACACAATCATATTTTTCCGAACCCTATAATTAGGTATTTTAGACACTCATAGTCTTACAAAGAATCACTATAGATGAGTTCATAAAGTAAAACTACAAGAAAGTAAAGTTAAAGAACAAAGAATCCTATTTTGAGCCCCTTGATATCTTGTTTCCTCTCTAATCATGTATTGATTCAAATATGGAATGAAATTATGAAAAGTGATACTTTTATAGTTTTTTAGGTCTTCCATGGAGTATCTCAACATGAAATATATGCATTGGCAACATTGTCCCTCACTTAAAAGGCTTAAAAGTCACATTTGAATGTCTCGAGAGTTGCCTCATGCTGGATAGCCTAAATCCAGCTTATGGGGTGAGGAGCCCACCGAAAGTGAGGCTAAGGAAGTGAGGGGTCACCCTATGGGGTTTAGCATACACCCCGTAGCTTGCATTGGGCGGTGCGGCGTAAGGCACTCCCACAAAGGTGCACTGTTGCTTCTGTTTGACTCATATCTCGTTATACGTTTGATCCTTGTTACCCCACTTCTTAGGAATTATTTGTAGGATTAAATTAGCTTCCAAAACACCTCAAATGGTCTACCAAAACATCATATAACAAGCATTAGTTCGTATAAAACAATAGAGTTCATCAATGTATGCTAGAACCAAGCATAGCTCAAGCTAGCACAATTAGTTTTCTCGCCTTAACTTTATTTGATCATTTTGATTCTTTACTTGTTTCAATTATAACTTAAACACTATAAACATATTCTTAAACACTTAAATACACATTTACACCCTTAATAACTCATTAGGCTTATCAAGAAGCCCTCAACACTAAGCTAAATGCACATAGATAATGACATTTAGGTGTATAAATACACCTAAGAAAAGTAAAGTTTTAATGAGGTACATTGTCTATCAATTAGACATTTAAAGGGGAGTGTTATAAATATTTTACCATATATAGTGAATGCTTATTTCTAGAAAAGTTAGAAACCCTAAATTTGGAAAAAAGTTAGTTTACCCCTATAACAAAGGGAGAGTTTTGTTTCAATGTTATACATCCCTCAAGAAATCCCTAAGAGAAATAAGAATTATTTTCTCTTCTCTCTCCGCAATAGTTTTTTTTATTTCTACTTTTTTTTTCTCTCTCTTTTATCTCTAGCCTCTGTTTCTCTTTTTTTTTCCCTTCTTTTTTCATTTTTTCTTTTTCGTTTCTTTTTTCTTCTTCTTCTATTTCTAGTCTCTACTTTTCTTTCTTATTTTTTTTCTTTTTTTATTTTTTCTTTCTTTTTTTCTGATTGTATTTTATATTTTATACTTTTTATAATTCAGAAAAAAATATGGCTACGTCTAGTACAGGTCATGGAGATGGCGAAAACATCATAACCGCTCATTATATTTGTATTCACCATCATTTTTTTATTATTTTTCTGTTTCTCTTAATTTTCATTTTTTTTGTTTTCTTATATTTTTATTTTCTTTTTTCTTTTTTGATTCTTTCTTTTTAATTTTTTCTCTCTTTTATCTCTAACTTCTACCTCTCTTTCTTCTTTTTTTCCCTTTTCCATTTTTGTTCTTTTTCATTTTTTTTGTATTTTTTTATTTCTCATTTCTTTTTCTTGTTTTCCCCCCTTTTTTTCTTCTTTTTATCGTGTTTTCATTTTGTTCTTTCTTTTTACCTATTTTGTTTCTTGTCGCTTTTTTTTCTTTCTTCTTTCTTCTCTCTACTTCTACTTCTATTTCTTTTTTTGATCTTTTTGTTTTTTGTTTTTTTCTTTCTCATTTTCTTGTTCTATTTTAAATTTTTGTATCCGAGCACAAGTCATGGATGATAATGAAAATACCGCAATCTCTTATTGTATTTATATTCACACCGTTATTTATATTTGTGTATTCATTGACATAATTTTTTTGTATTTGTATTTTATAATTCGCATTTGTAGTTATATTTGTGTTTTATAATTCACATTTGTATTTATATTTTATAGTGCACACTTGTATTTATATTTTATAGTTCGCACTATTATTTGTATTTTATATGATTTGAAATTATATTATAAAGAACTATTTTGTATGTGTATTTTATAGTTAACTGCATATTGTATTCGTATTTTGTGGTTTTATCTTTTTTGTTATATTTTATTTTCATCAATGCACTTGTATTTTTAAAGAACTACTCTGTATTTGTATCTATAAGTTAACTGCATATTATATTTGTATTTGTAATTTTATTTGTTTTTATTGAATTTGTAATTTATAGCATTATTTGTATTTTTAAACAGTTGAAAAATAATTGTTGTTTTTGTTTCTATGAACACTTGTATTTATATTCATTAATATTTATTGTATTTTAGTGATACAACTTGAACAATACAAATATAAATGAAAAATTATAAAAATACAAATGTTAAATTATATAAATACAAATATTACCTTTGCATCAAATGATACATGTTTATACCAATTGAACCATACACATACAAATGATACTTGTTTATGTACATATACAAACAATAAATTTGACACACAAGTACTAAGGATAAATTTGCATTTAATGAAACATTGTATATCTCAAGCAAATACAATTAATCCATATACTTATTTGTATATAAATACAAATGATAAATTATACAATTCATAGTTAAACTATTCAAATATAAATAATAAATATATTTGAAATATATAGTATGATACAAATAAATAGAAAATATAAAAAACATATAAAATATAAACAACAAAGAAAATGAGAGGGAAAATGAAACAAGAAAGACAAAAAAAAGAAAGAAAAAAAAACTAAAAAAGACTGCAAAGAAATAAAAATGAAAAAAATGGAAAATTAAAAGAAATGAAAAAGAATAAGGAAAAGGGGAAGAAAACTGAAAAAAAAAAAGACGAAAAGAAAAAGAACTGGAAAAAAGAAAGTGAAATAGAAGATAGTGAAAGAGAGAAAATAAAGGAGAGATGTTATGTATTGCATTTAATTGACCAGAGATACTATGCATTGTAATTAATTAAAACTTAGGCTTAATCGGATAATTAGGAGCTTATGTTTGATAAGCTTGTTATCCTTGAAAATGAATTATATCAAAACTAGTCAAATCCAAAAATCGCAATTCTCATCTTTCTTCATCGCTCTTCATTTATTCTCTAACCCACGCATGTAATCGTTCCTCTTTAATTCTTTCCCTCATCCTCTACAACTAGTTAATTTTTCTATGATTCATGTCAGATTATTAAAAACGATAAGATATTAATAATTTTATCAAAATATAATGTAGCTAGAAGATGTATTATTTCTCTTTTTGTCAAAAAATGCAAAATTTGGATATCCCAATTAATGATTTTAGCTTGAATATCCTGAATAATAGTTATTACTTGATGCATCATTTTGATTGTGCATTTTCCTTGTTACCCATTTACTTAAAGAGTGGCATTTTATTTATAGTTGTAACTTTTACCATCCTAATAGGGAGACGTATAATTGACTTCATAGAGGAAAATGTTTGGTTACTAGTTTGCAAGCTTTCAACTAAGTCTATAAGTTATTATTTTGAACAAAAAGAGAAATTATAAACTTACAATTTAGAAATTCATAAAATATAAAATAAAGAGAAGTAGTAGAGAAAATATACAAAAGAAACAAATAAATAATGCAACATAATTATTACGATATTAATCATTAAAAATAAAAGTAAAAAATATGAAATCAATGCACAATTTTTTGAACTCTTGTTGACACATTCCCATAAGTCGATTAACACACAATATTCTTCAAGTTAAACTAATAGATGAATATACTAAGCACAAAAAATATGACAGCTTAAAGGGATAATTGAAATTCTAGAGGGGGAGAGGTGAATTAAAAACTTTTCCTGAATCGACTGATCAGTCGCGATAGTTGAATCACCTGCAAGTAGATATACTGAACAAAATAGATTAGACTTAAATGCGTAAACAAATAAATAGAGAAAAAATATAATAATAGAGATTTATCTTGGTTCGGAACACCAATGAGGTACCTACTTCTAGTCCCATTGGGTTACAAGGGTTTCCTTAGAGATTTCAAAGTAAAGTTGGAGTACAGATGTAGTGGACAAGTTCTGAATCTTATTTTACTATTCAGATCTTGTGACACAGTCTCAATTGGTATGACTAAGTTGACTCTGTCTTTCTCTTGTTTAATAATTGTAAACTAAAAGATACAAAGCCTTATTGAGACTAAGATTGAAACACACTAAGAATTTCCTGTAAAGTTGTGTGTTGTCTTTGGTCTTCAGTCTTATCTTTTATATCCTTCAGCTAATTCGACTTCTTTGCTCTATAAGAAAAACCCAAGGGATCTCATCTCAGTCAAGGATTTGAATTGATCCCTTAATTGAGGAATTTCACCATATGGTACGTCCATACCAGATATATCTGTACGTGTGGTGCAACCTTCTTTTCTCTAACATAGGCTCACAACTATACATTTCCATTCAGATATGTCCATGTAGAGGGTATGATTTTCCTTTATTTTGACCTTCCATCTGAGATGCTGTAGTGATTGATTGTCCATCACTTCCTTATAATTTAGGATCTAATGAGATCTTTGATTGATGTTATTCCAAATTTGGCGCCTGCTCATTGTAGGTCAGGATTGACTTTCTTGTAAGTGTGGATCACCCGAGATACTCCTCTATATATTGCTCCTGGAAGATCTTTCTTGATGTGATCATATCTTCAGTGTATCCTGTATATATTTGTTAATTAGTTTGTCATTATTAAAATATATTATGTAAATATAGGGCTAATAATCTCCCCCTTTTTGATAATGACAAATAATAAACATCAGTTGACTTCCTTATTCTTGTAGTCGACTTGCTCCCCCTTACTTTACTGACTCTTTTGCCTTTATTTTTATTGACTTCTGAGTTCTTGTAGCTGACTTGCTCCCTTTACTTGGAGGCCTATCTGATATTTCATCTTTTTCCCTTTTGACATAATCAAAAGGAGCAAAACACAAGAGAAAACAGCACACAGCGAAGCAAGAAAATAGGCACATAATAGATAAATAGCCAATGTCTCATGTAGAGAGCAAAAAATATGGCAGGACAAGTTAAAATATTAGTTACAACCCCTAAAGAAAAAGGGACAGGACCCCATTTTAAATAGCAGTCATCATCTTAATGTTTGGCCAGAAAGTAGGTAAGAGTATTGTGCGTGTTGTGACAGAAAGGGTCATAAGATTTTTTGACATTTTTGGAGAAACTAGAGTAGGAATTCTCGATTGATATGGAAAGATCATTATTTGAGGAGTTAGTCTCAGACTTGATGGATTCCACGTGCGCAAATAATTTGTTGAATAGCTTGACACCTTCCTTCTTGAATCCATCAATAGTTAGCTACATCTTACCTACATCAGTACTGGTATCCTTACCCAACTGCAACCGTCTAGTAGTCGACTCCAAGAAAAGCATCAACCCTTTCTTGATTGCCTTGATCTCCTTCAATTTCTTCAACATAGGAAGCACAGGGTTAGACACAGACTTTGTTACCTTAGGAAGATTTAATTTTGATTTTACAAAATCCTTCTTACACCATTCATTGTCCAACAAGATATAGCCTATGCTGGCAAAGGTCTTGGAATCATAGGTTTGCTGAAACTTCTATGATAGGGCATCCAGATACATCAATGGATTAATAAAGGAGGATTCTAGTGATCAGCAGTCCATAAGGCATGCTAGCGGAGGCATGACCATCTACAACACTTTCCATCATATACTCTCAAAACCAAATATCCCAATTAATTTTGTACTTCTTCACCATGCAGTACAATATACTCACATCACGACATGTCATGTTGCTAAGATAGCCCTTTTGAGGAATAAGTATAGCGGCAATAATATAAGCCATAATTCGATACTTGAAGCAGAAAGACAGGGGACCAAAGGAGGACAAATTTATATCTGGGTCAAAAGCAACCTTTTTAGCTTTCTCGAAACTAACCTCAAAATTCTCAGGCCATAACCACTTATGAAGGAAATTACCCCAGAAAATATAGTGTCGTAAACCTTTTCAAATATCATTTAGAATGATTTTAGTTCCAAGAACAAGAGTTTCTAATTCACCGTTATCTTGAGAAAGACGAAGATTCACATATAACATACAGAAAGGATCCTCATAAACCTCCATTCCACAGAGATGAAACACCAGAGATAAATCTTAGATTTGAAAATAGAACTTTTATTGTACTGAGATTCCTTCAACTGAGAGAGATTGACTATTTGATTGAGCACAACTGAATGATTTTTGAAAGCAGCAAACTCTCTCTTTGTAAGAAAGTCCAAAATTTATACATGTCCTCTGGTGGAAGAGATTCTATAAGGTACGGAGAAGATCTCTTGATAGATGAATTTGGTCTTGGTGTTGACCTTTTTTAGGAGTTGATGAGTGCAAGAAATATGAAAAGTCTTCCTCAGAGGAGCCAAAGATTAGAACAGGATCATGATTGTCAGAGCAGCAATTTGGAGGTGTTTTAGTAAGATTAGCCATTGAAGGGTTCTAGTCATTTAGGAGAGAAAGGCTTGGAGAATATTTAAAAAGGTGGGTAGGGAGATAAAAGGGTGGAAAGAAGAAGAAGGGCGAGGTGGACTAAGGGGAAGATGAAAAGGGGTAAAGTGAATGGAGGAGACTGGTGAAGTGAAAGAATGGCAGCTTTTTGGAAAAAAGGGGGTAAAGAGGCGGTAATTAAGGAGAGAGAGAAAATTTAGGCATGAAAGGATGGTTAAAAAGAAATGATGATGCTAAGTCTGAAAAGAAATTTACCAAAAATAAAAATAAGTAAGAAACTATACAATCAAACGTCATTAATGCAGGTAATACCAAGGCTTTCTCTTAAGTAACAAAATCTTTCTTCTAACAAGGGTTTTATAAAAATATCAGCCAACTGATTTTCTGAATCAACAAATTTTAGAGAAAAATCTCCATTTTCTACATGATCTTGAATAAAATAATGTTTAAAGTCAATGTGCTTAGCTCTAGAATGATGCACAATATATTTTGATAAAAAAAATTGCACTGGTGTTGTCACATATTATAGGCACAGATTCAAAAGACAAACTAAAATCAATTAATTGATGCATAATCCATAAAATTTGAGTACCGCAACTTCCAACGGCTATGTATTCAGCTTCAGTAGTTGATAGAACAACTAAAGTTAGTTTCTTGCTATGCCCTGAAATCAGGGCATCACTAAGAATTTGGCATGTTTCACTAGTGCTTTTTCTATTATTATTATCACCTACAAAATCAGCATTAGAATATCTAACTAAATAAAAATGTGAGGAACGAGGGTACCATAGTCTAATATTTTATGTTCCGATGAGATATCGAATAATTCTTTTGAGGGCAGTCATATGAGACTCTTTAGGAGCCAATTGAAATCTTACATACTAACACGCATTGAATATAATATTTGATTACTTTGAGGTATGTTTTTTTATCTAAATCTTTTCTGAATGTGTCTGAGTCAAGATTTGTGGAGGGACTCATTTCCATAAGACTTTCTTTTTCTCTACCAAACTTTTTTATGAGTTCCTTGGTATATTTGGCTTGACTGATAAATGTACCTTTGTGAGTTTTCTTGATTTGTAATCCCAAGAATAATGTGAGTTCTTCCATGAAATTCATTTCAAATTCTCCATTCATCCAATTGGCAAAATTCTCACACAACGAAACATTAGGGATACCAAAGATAATATCATCAACATAAATTTGCATAATGAGTAGATTAGAGTCTAGCTTCTTTGTCAAAATAGTAGTATCTATTTTATCTCTTTGAAAAGTATTGTTTAATAGAAAAGTACTCTACTTCTCATACTATGATTTTGGAGCTTATTTGGGACCGTAGAGTGCTTTTAATAGTGTGAAAACATGGTTTGGATAGGATGGATTTTTGAAAATGGGAGGCTGTTTTACATAAACTTCCTCATGAATAAACCCATTTAGAAAAGCACTCTTAACGTCTATTTGATATAATTTAAAGCATTTGAAGGAAGCAAAAGCTAATAAAATTTGAATCGATTTTAACCTCGAGACAAGAGCAAAGGTTTCATCTTAATCAATACCTTCCTATTGGGAGTGACCTTGAGCTACAAGTTTGGCCTTATTCCTGATAACTATACCTTCTTCATTCAATTTTATTCCTATAAACTCATCTGGTTCCAATAACTGAATAGTTCTTGGATCTTTCAACTAGGTTCCAGACTTGATTTCATTCAAACTATTCTAATTATTTCTTTATGGCCTCGACTGGTAACGTCAAAGCTACACCTCTTCTCAGAAGAGAACACAGTATCTATCAAATATAGTAACCTAACGAAGGTTAGGGTCAAAACTCAGGGGAATACATGGACTCGTGGATTTCAGATATTGTAATCAATGGGAAAAACTAGAAAAATAAATGGGGGGATTTGAATGGCAGTATCAAACAAGGATCAAATATCAACTTCGATTGTGATCAGAATTGGTGAAGACTAGGATTGTATTCCCCTTAGCTTCTCAACTTCGTAGTCTTATCATGCTTTATTAAATTAACCTGATACCTTGCATGCAAAATCAATAAGTTATGTACCTTCTACAGTCTTTTGGACGAGCAGAAGGATTTCACCATTTACCTTTCGAGCCTCAAGATGTCGCTTTACTAACCCTTATATTGATCAAAGTTAACTATTACCTTTTGAGTCTCTAGTTATTAGATAAAATCTAATTATCTTACTAAGATAAAATCTAGAAGCGTGGATCGACAGTTAAACTTCAAATTATTGTTGTCTTTATCTGTTCCTAGTCACTACTCCTCTTTTGGAGTAAGTAGCAATAATCTAGGAGAGATCCTAACGTTGTCCACCCATTAAGAAAACTATTGCATTGTAGATAAAACAATACATGTATAGGTATCCGTTCAGAACAACAATAGCACTTCTCCTATTTATCAATCCGCTAAGGTTTCCACAACCCTACCAATGGGTTTTAGTCATTCATGCTTGCAAAGAAATGAACAACATTCATAATCGAAAGCATAGATGAAATCACAATAATAAGAAGTAGAAAACGCAAAAACATAACCAGATAAATCAACCAATGTCAATACACGAGAATCCTAAGATCAAAATCAGATTTTGGAATCAAAATCTGTTTGTGAATATCAAAAGTGTGTTATTTCTACCAAAAAACACACATAAAGGGTATTTATAGAACAAGAGGAAACCCTAAAACCAAAGCCCAAACGAAATTGAAGAAAATAGGGTCGGTGGCCACATGTGGTCTTACCCGTGGTCTAGCACTGGGCACAGCTAGTACCTGTGGTTCTGAATCTAGGCACAGGTACAAGGTGCACTATCAGATGGAAAAAATCCTGCAAGTCAGCTCTCGGGATTTTGGACTTCTGGTACTTGCTTTGCCTACCTGCGGTCCGTAAATCCTACATTCAGTCCGTAGGTTGACTTAGTAAGTGTGGGGAGTTATATTTTCAGCTCTTCTTTGATTATCGAATATGCTTTGATCACAATCAAGCTGAAAAGTGTCCCGAACATCCATAATTGCTCCAAAAGTATCCAAAAAAATACCTTTTTCATGAAATAATCATCCTAAACATGATTTCCTACATAACATACCAAAAATGCATCATATCTAACAAAATAACCTCAGAAACTTGCATATTTTTCTTGTTTTAAGCATCAAAAGTGCTATATTTCTCTAGCACATCAACACCTTCAATTTAGAAAATTTGCATGTCCTCAGGAAACAAAACACAACAAAAACAAAAACGACGCTTAACTAGGAGAATCTAAGATATTCAAGGCAGTCAGTCAACACTTAAACTCAAATTACAACATCCCCCTGCAATCTTATTTTTCAAAACCAACTGTGTATGAACATGAAGCACAACAATATGACATAATGGGATCAAGCTATGGCAATTACATTAGCAATATCCAATCACTCAAATATACAAATTACACTACCTGAAACAAGAAAATAGCTAGCAATATGACTCAAGTGTTCTCACAACAAGGATGCCCCCACTCACTCATCTGAAATAATGCATGTCAATGCAGGGATAGTCAAGAGACACTCATACTTAGAAGAGAAGTTCCAATCAATTCATGTCAGATACCATAGGTTTGCCCTTATTTTCTTTACCTTAGCATTCAGCTAGTCAAGTTAGGATCACTATAGGACTTTTCTCAGCTTGTAATGTAGGCTTGGGGGCTGATATGGTACATATGGACATATCAAGTGACTAAGCCTCCTTGGCACTATACTAACCTTGGGGCCTCACTTACTAGCCAATTTTATTTTTATTCCACCCTTATTCTCCCTTTTTATTTTGTATTGCACATTCAGGTTGGTGTGGTCTTTTATTCTTTTTTTCTCTTTTTTTCACAATTATTCTTTTATTGTTCTTTTTTTATTTCTACCACACCTGGCCTTACTAACTTTTTCTCTTATTTTACCCTTCTTCATACCTATTTTATACTACACACCCCTATGATAGCCACCCTCACCTTAGTTGTTTTGCCTGAGTTCAGGTGTACAATGTCCAAGAAGGAATAGGTCTGATAACGCTTACCTATACCATCCAAAGTGGTAGAGGACGATCATTTACAATATCCCAACTTTCATTTCAATCGAATCCACAAGGAGTGAAATTTAAACTTCAAATCATGTGGGTGCTTTAATTACTAAGAAGATACCCAAAGTGTAAACACAATGTAACACATAGTGTAAAGTGTGGGGGTAGTTTGGAATTTGATTTTATCACTCTTGATTCAAGCAACAAACTATACTCACACTTTTGATTTAGAATTCTATTTTGGAGGAGTCTTGGGATTATGTCCAGCTAAAGTCAATGTGTACATGGGATTAAAATAGTTTAGCATGAGTTTTAATCGTTGAGTACATGATAGGCTAGTTCGAAAGTCTTTGAGACTAGTTTTTCAAAAAAAACCCCAAAGATGTCACCCCTTGACTCTTTCGAGTGCCTAACAAATGCATCAATAATAGCCACCCAAAAACTCAATTGGGCATCCCTACTTCTTGGAAGATACCCATGACATAGCTCACTATTCATCTACCCTTATTTCCAAGATGGTAAAAGGAAGTAAACCACACCATCAATTGTCCACTATTGCTTTGTCCTCCTATAGTCCTCTTTCAAGGAAGCTATGGGGACCCAGGGGTTCACCCACATCCCTCTTTAAAGAATGATGAAGGTTTTCTAGAGTTTGAAGTTTTCACTTAACAAACCCATTGGAATATTTGGGATTTTCACCCACAAATTCCAACTATTAATATCAAGATATAGTGGAATCCATAATCAACAACTACACATCACACAAACACACCATCACCTACACATAATTTCAGCTTAGTTCAACAAATTCCAAGACTAGAGAAGTTAGCTACTCATAAAATGAAAGAGACGAAATATACTAAACAATTCATTCATGGCATCCATAGAAATGGAGAGTAAAGAAACTCTTCACTTTACAATTCAATTTTCCCAACTTCAACTTGAAAATTTAAATACAAAAATGTTCCCCCTAATTTTAGGGTTCCACAAGTTTCTAATTTCTCCATTCTTCTCCTTTCAATAATGTCCAAGGGAAAAAAAAGTGGGTCTTAAATGGGAATTTGTAATCATCTATGCCACTTGACTAAATTTCCCTTTGCTCATTAAAGCCGCTAGCTGCCATCGTGTTGATAATTCCATGATTGCAATAACAATGATCGTTGCCTAAACTATGTGATCACGTTCTATTAATGACGATCGCTACCAAAACTCCATGACTGTACTCACTTGACCAAATTGACTGGCCACAATCGCGGCTAGAAAACTGCAATCGCGGTAACTGAGCCTGATTAGTGTAAGGTCTTCAGTTGTGCACTTTTCTCTTATCCTTGATATCTTTTAGTTCCAATCCACACTTTTCTATCTTATATCTTGTATGCCTGTAAAATATAGAGATTAGTGCATTTAATCACATATATGTCTCACTTATTCTTTTAGAATTTGGTGTTGTGCATTGATGTTGAGTGCAAATGAGTGGTAAGTTCACCACTCATCAACACCCCCAACTTAAAACTTTACTTGTCCTCCAGAAATACTACCTCTCACCATGAGACAATGCACATTTATGCCCACATATGATGACCCAATGATCACAATGATATCGAGCACAGGTACTACCTTAAGTAGCTCTTTAAACATGGAAGAAGTTATTCTCCCAACACCGCTCAACATAAAATGTAACAATTAAGGAGGCAAAAGAATTTAAAGAGAAATAATGTAACAATCATCAATACTCCAGAAGTGAGTAAATTTTTTACCTGAACTACACTATACTCCTTTTTCCTCTTTTCTTAGAGGATGACAAAATCACCCGCCTCAACTTGTTCACAAGCCTTCTCACAAGAAGGAAAATTTCACACACCAAGCTACCAAGTATGAAACAGGGAATTTAAGTGAAAAAATCTCTCCCTGATAATAAATCTCGATTCTAACAAGTACCATGCCATAGGATTGCCCCTATTTTCAATTGCCACTACAATGAAAATACTAGGTTGGGAATCACGAAGGGCTTTTTGAGCTAGTAATGTAGGTTTGGGGTAGGGTAGGATATCTTTTGGGAACATTATGGATAAACCCTCCTTGAATATGTACATCACACTATTCTATCAAACTTTTGATCATGGGGCACTTCTTTTGTTTTCACTCTTTACAAATGTGCCTACTTTTATTTTCTTGGTTCACCCATTTTCTTTTCACTTCTTTTTCTTGCACCCTTTCTGCTTCTCTTTTCTTTGTTGGATTCTTTCCTTTTCTTATTCATTTATTCTTAATTTTTAAGCTCATAGGCACTCACTTACAACTTTGTGGCCCAAAGTTACCTCTTTCAATAATTGCCACCCCCAACTTAGACTTTTAGCCTTAAGTTGTAAATTTAAGTTCAAAGAGGGTAGGATTAAAAAAGGGATAAAGATTGAAAGGCTCATGGCTTGCAATGTGTTTACCAAAGAAAGGTCTAAAGGCTCAAAGTGGGTAACTAGGCACAATATCTAAGCAAAGGTAGATTTTTTAGGCTAAACTGGACTTCCAATGTAATAAAGATGGCCTAAAATCATCTCCCCAACCAAGTACAATCGAAATTAGTCTTGAGAGACTAATGGGGAAAGTTCTAGATAGTAAAGCACACATGAGATTTGAAAAAATAGGGTCACCCCACACGGCATGCAAAATTCACCAAGAAGGTTCAATTGCCCCCTCGTTAGATACAAAAATAGAGTATGTCCCAATTTTCACAATTCAAAATTTTAGAGTCACAAAAAGAGAAAAAGTTTTGTTACAAGGTTGCTCACGTCCATGCCCTTGATTTTTTTATTTATTTTTTTTTGAAAAAATTTTGGACGAGGGGGTGTTTACTTTGTATTTACTTTACATTTGTGCCACGCATAACTTGCTAGTTAAGGAAATAACTCAAACCTTTGCCTCACATTGTAGATTGCATATAGGCAACTCGGCCATATGGATACTCAATGTATGGCTATTCATATTTCTCCATAGGCATGAATATGATCCCAAATACGAAATGCCACAAGTACTCAGACTTTCCTTACATTTATGCCCTTGATGCTATGGGTACGCAGACTTTTATTGCATCGATGACTCAACACATAATAACAATGTGTTACCCTTAAGAATGTAGTCACTCAATCCATCATAGGGAAAACATTGTTTGAAATTTAGAAAACAAAGGTAGCCTCTCACACCCCCAACTTAGGGACCTGAGAAGTACAAAGGGTAGAAGGGAATCCCTTGATATGAAATCACACTATACCTCGGATAAAACAATCACGGTAGGGGATCTTCGATCGTGGTCAACAGACCACGATTGCAGTAATCGAGGCCAAAATCCCCTATTTTTGCTCTGTTTTGATTTTCTACACAGCTACTATCTAGCAGTTCTGTCTTTCCCCTATTTTTATGGACATTAATTTGAGTTAATAACACCTACAAACATTGAAACAACAAGAAATTAGTGAAATATGGGTTACCTCCCATCAAGCGCCTAATTTAATGTCGTGGCACGACTCTCCTTCTTCACCACGTGGCATCTTTGAACTGAGCAAATATTTCATATTGCAGTGCTTTACCCTTTGACCATTCACTACAAATTTCTTCCTTTCATGATCTTCCAATTCAATGGCACCGCTAGGGTAGACGTTAGATATCACAAATGTTCCCAACCATTTAGAACAAAGCTTTCTCGTAACAAGTTTTAAACGAGAGTTGTAAAGGAGTACACTTTATTCGATATGGAATTCCCGTCTTAATATTTGAGAATCATGCTATTTCTTCATTTTCTCCTTATATAATGCAAATCTCTCATAAGCCTTGAGTCGAAAATATTACAACTCATGGAGTTTTGTAACTCTCGCCTCTGAGGCTTCTCCCCAATTCATGTTCAATCTCTTTAAAGCCCGCAATGCTCTATGCTCTATGCTCTAGCTCGATGGGCAAATGACATGCTTTTAAAAACACCAATCGAAAGGGGGACAAGGCAATTGGGGTTTTGTAGGCCTTTCTATAAGCCCAAAGTGCCTCATCAAGCTGTCGTGCCCATTTGGTGTGGCCTATATTCACCATTTTCTCAAGTATTGCTTTGATTTCATAATTTGAAATTTCAAATTTGCCACTCATTTAAGGGTGACAACTCCATACTTGTCAAGAAGGGCCCTGAATTCCCGGTTACAAAAATATGAGCCTTCGTCTCTAAGGATGGCATGCGGCATTTCAAACCTTGTGAAGATGTATTTTTTTAAGAAGGAGGTAACACTTTTGATCTCATTATTTGGAAGTTCCACAGCTTCCACCCATTTAGAAACATAATCAACTACTACCAATATGTATTTGTTTCCAAATGAGCTCACAAATGAACCCATAAAGTCAATTCCCCAAACATCAAAGAGTTCAACTTCAAGATTTGGTTTAAGGGGCATTTCATGCCTTCTTGAGATACCACCTTGCATTTGACATTGGTGACATGATTTCACCCACCCAATGGCATCCTTATGCATGGAGGACTAATAATACCCATATTGAAGAATTTTAACGACGGTACGGATCCCTCCATGGTGACCCCTGTAAGGTGAGGAGTGGCAAGCGTCTAGGATATCATTCATCTCAGCCTCCATAGTAAAATGCCTAATAAAACCATTTACACACTCCCAAAATAGGAATGGCTCATCTCAAAAATATCTCTTAGCATAAAAAAAGAACAACTTCTTTTAATAGTAGTTAATCCCCTCAGGAAGTACACCACTAACTATAAAGTTGGCATGTCGGCATACCACGGTGCACTTTTTAATTCAATAGACATAACCTATTCATCGTGAAAAGTATCATCTATTTTAATTTCTCTATGCCTTTCATGATTACCTTCAAGACATGAGAGATGGTTGGCCACTTGGTTTTCGCACTCCTTTTGATCTTTTACCTTAAAGTTGAATTCTTGTAAAACAAAAATCCATCTAATTAGGCATGGTTTTGATTCCTTTTTGTCCATGAGTTACTTCAAAAAAGCATGATCTATGTGCACCACTAATTTCGTGCCTAACAAGTAGGCACAAAATTTTTCAAAGGCATATACAACCTCCAATAACTCTTGTTCGGTAACGTGTAGTTGTGTTGAGCATCATTTAAGGTTTTACTTGCATAATAGATAGAATGAAATAGTTTCTCCACAAAAGGGGATGACCAATCCGAGGCCATAATATTTGGGGCCAAAATAAGCAATTCCTTGAGGCAATCAAAGAATTTTAAACATGCCTCATCAAAGTTGAATTTAGTCTCCTTTTTAAGGAGTTTGCACATCGGATGAGCTATCTTGGATAAATCCTTGATAAAACATCGATAAAATTTGACATGTCCAAGAAAGCTTCGAACACCCTTTTACGAATACGGTGGGTGGTAGCTTGGAAATCACCTCTACCTTGGCTTGATCGAATTGAATGCCTTTCCTCGATATATTGTGGACCAAGACAATATCTTCTTTGACCATAAAATGGAATTTTTCCCAATTTAGGACAAGGCTGGTTTCCACATATCTTTCAAGCACCTTGCTTAGATTTTCAAGACATGATTCAAATGAGCTCCCCACCACCGAAAAGTCATCTATAAAGACCTCCATTGAAACTTCAACCATATTCTCAAATATTGTCAACATGCAATGTTAGAAAATTGTCCAGGCAATGCATAACCTAAAGGGCATTCGCTTGAATATGAACGTCCTATATGGGCAAGTAAAACCCTTCTTTTCTTGGTCCTCTAAGGTGATACAAATTTTATTGTACCCTGATTAACCATCCAAGAAATAATATCATCCCCGCCCAGCTAATATATCCAACATTTGGTCCATTAAAGGCATCGAAAAATGGTCTTTCTCGATCCACAAGTTTAACTTTCAGTAATTCATGCACACTCGCCATCTGGTGACCGATCGAACGGGGATGAGATTATTATTTTCATTTTCAACCACCATGTTTCCACCTTTTTTGGGATGCATTGTACCAGGCTTACCTAAGTACTATTGGATATTAGACATATTAACCCCATATCAAAATATTTGATGATTTCTTTCTTTATAACCTCTTGCATGGGTTAGTTTAGCCTCCTTTGGTGCTCCACACTTGGCATATGGTCTTGTTTAAGTTTAATTTTGTGGGAAAAAATTCCAGTATTTATTCCTATAATATACGCAATTATCCATCCAATGGCTCGAATGGACTTTTTCAACACCAACTTCAATGCGTCCACTTAAGAGGGTCAAGGTCATTTACAATAATGATTGGTAATGTATATCCCTCTTCCAAGAAAACGTATTAGAGATGGGATGGCAAGGGCTTCAAATCAAACTTGGGTGGCTCAAGAATCAATGGTCTTATGGGTGGGCTCTCATGATTTTTAAGATCAAGATCAACCTTCATCGGGTTCTTGGCATAAGATCCAAGTCCCGTTAGGGATGCAACCCTTTCATCAAATTCTTCCACTTTGTCTCTTTTGCAATTCTATAGCACTCCTACCAAATGGTAATCCAACAAGTTTATATTGACATGATTTGTCACCTCCCTATCAATAAAATCAATCACCGAGATGACTTTTAAGTCCGTCGATTGCTTCATGGAATTGCATACATTGAAGGACACCTCTTCATTATTCAACCAAAACTTTATCTCCTTGGACTCTACATCCATCAAAGCCTTTTTGATAGCTAATAATGGTCTCCCAAGAATAATAGAAACTTCAACATCCATTGCACAATCAAAGATCACAAAGTCGGCTGGGAAGATAAATCGGTCCACTTTTTACTAGAACATCATGAAAAGCTCCCATCGGTTTCTTGGTGGTCCGGTTGGCCATGAGTAATTTCATCAAGATAGGTATCGGATTCCCCAATCCAAGTTTGTGGAATATGGAATAAGGCATTAGATTTATACTTGCTCCGAGGTCGTATAATGCCTTTGCAAACTTGAATAATCCGACGGTGCATGGAATGGTAAAACCACTGGGTCTTTCCTCTTTTTTAGCAGTGGGCTTGACATAATGGCACTATAATGATGTGTTACTTCTATTATTTCATCCTCCACAAGCCGCTTCTTAGATATTAAATCCTTAACAAATTTAGCAAATCCCGGCATATCTTGCAAAGCCTCAATTAGAGGAATATTAATAGATTGGGTGCTAAATTTGATGAAGAAATTGTTAAGCTTTGCATTTTCTCCCTTTTGCATGAACCATTTAGGGAAAGGAGGAGGAATAGTATTTGAATTTTCTACCACAATCTAACTTGGCTTTGGCTCATCATTATTGGACCTTTTTCTCTTTGCCTTTTTTCTCATCATCTTTTTTTTCACTGGGGTTTTCAAACTCACTATCATTTCAAGACTCTTTCTATCTCGGGTGATCATAGAATTTGTTACCTTCCCACTTGTTATTTATTCATTTTGCATCTCCATGAGATAATTCAATATTTGATTCACCTTTGCCTTTAATTTTTGAATGGCGATTGAGTGGGACGTAATAGTTTGGTAGAGCGTAGAGAAATTATTCTGTATTTCATTCACCATTATACCGGTTCTCTCAACACTAGTCAAGATTCGAGCCAAAGTTTCTTCATTGATGCCCCCTTCTCTTTTACATTGTGCCATGCTTAGACTTTTATAGTTTCGACCTTGATTCTCGCCTTGCCCTTGAGAGGCAAGGTGGAAACCCTCTGAACACTTAGGCAACATACTTAACTTTTTATCAAAGCTCCTCTTCCTCCATACTTTCACATGGTGTAACTTCTCTTGAGCTTATCATACTTACACTTTCTATTGGGACTCCCAACATATGCTCACTTAGGAGCTCAATGCATGACATCATCTTGATCATATTCATATCATTTACCTCATCTTCACCTTTTGCATCTTAACACACAAAGTCCCTCGGCATCCTTCATGTCCCAACTCCTAAACAAAAATGCTACTTGATCTAAAACTTTTGATGCAATTCTATATGGCGATTTAATGAATGATCAACTAGATGCTTTATACACTATGGCTTTGTTTAGTTGGTCCAATGCCCTAAAGAAAATTAGGATAAAAATATTCTCTGGCATCTCATGGTTAGGTCACTTCAAGAGATTCTCCTTGAATCTTCACCAAGCTTCATACCACGGTTCTTCATGGAATTGGTAAAAATTAACAATTTCATCCTGAAGTTGTAACATCTTTGAAGGTGGGAAGTATTGACTTAAGAAGGCCTTCAAAAGACTCATCCATTAGGTTATGGACCTAACAGGTAAGGATCTTATCCATAACACCGCCTTTCCCATTAAAGAGAATGGGAAAAGGCACAAATGGACGGACTCTTGAGATATGTGTGCAATATTGAAAGGGGTGCAAACTTCTATAAAGTTCTTCAAGTGTAAATTCGGGTCCTCATGAGCTTAACCCCCAAGAAGTCCCTTTAGATGAAGCAATTGTAGTATTACAGTTGTGACATAAAATGCTCCATTATCCTCGGTGGGGGAAATGTGAATAGCACTCTCATGATCTTCGATGCCAAGAGAATTCGAGCCTTCTTAACTCATGATTAACTCATCATCACCCACACATAATTTCACCTTAGTTAACATAATCCCAAGACTAGAGAAGTTAGCTACTCATAAAATGAAAGAGAATAAATATACCAAATAATTTATTCATGCCATCCATAGCAGTGGAGAGTAAGGAAACTCTTCACTTCATACTTCAATTTTACCAACATCAACTTGAAAATTTAAATACAAAGATGTTGCCCCAAATTTTAGTGTTCCCTAAGTTTCTAATTGCTTAATCCTTCTCTCTTCAATAAAATCTAAAGGAAAAAGAATTTAGGTCTTAAATGATAATTTGAAAACATAATGCCACTTGACTGAATTTCTCTTTGCTTATTAAACCCGCTAGGCTATGATCGCGTTGATAGTTCTGCTATTATGGTAATAGAAATCTCTATCTAAACTCTGTGAGAATGTTTTATTGATGGTGATAGCTGCCAAAACTCCTCGATCACATTCACTTGCCCAACTTGACTGGTCGATCGCGGCTAGAGAACTGTGATCGTGGTAACTAAGCTTGATTAGTGTAGGTTCTTTATTCATGTATTTTTCTCTCATCCTTGATCTCTTTTAGTTCCAATTCATACTTTTCCATCTTATATCTTGTATGCCTGCAAAATATGGAGATTAGTGCATTTAATCACGCATGTCTCACTTATTCTATCAAAATTTGGTTTCTCATCCTTGATCTCTTTTAGTTCCAATTCATACTTTTCCATTTTATATCTTGTATGCCTGCAAAATATGGAGATTAGTGCATTTAATCACGCATGTCTCACTTATTCTATCAAAATTTGGTGTTGTGCATGGATCTTGAGTGCAAACGAGTGGTAAGTTGACTACTCATCAAGGGCCAAAATAGGTTCATTGTAATATAAATGGGAAGATGAATAGTTAAACAACAAAAATTGGCTTATAAGGCTCAAAGAAGGGATCAAGGGATACAATTCACACATAGAAGGTCATTTAGGCTAAAAGTGGACTAACATTAAAAAAAAAGGCCTATGATTCTTTCCTAACCGACTATCCTTCAACCTAGGAAAGACTAACCAGTCAATTTCTTGATCTCTTATGCATTATTTTTGTATGATTGTACTGGTACTGACCTTTGTTTTAAGAATTAATAAATTTAGCTTGTGTATCTCATCTATCTCCTTTACTTTTAAAGCTGCTCTTCATGCTAGTGTTGCCTCAGTGGCCATGGGTTAATTAATTTGAACTTATCCTTACTTATGGTTTACTATTAATCCTTTTCAATAATACCAAAAGGGAGAATACTGAGTTCATACAATAGGGACCAAGTACCAGGTAATTTGAGTTGCAGATTGCATGTTGACAGGGAAAGTATGTGATGTGCTGAATAAAGGAATGAAGGGAGTCATGTCGATAGGGGTAAGTTTGAAAATGCACTAAATATAGGTGTATGATAACAAGGGGAAGAAATTAGAGTTTTTTGCTACAAATGACAACAAGGGACCAGGTACCTGTATTGTATGATGGATGAATCATGATGATAGGGGAACATTCTTCTTCAGGTGGTAATCACACTGATTAAATATGATGAATGTGCACTGATGCCTAAAATTGTATGGTTGGTTTATCATCATCAAAAAGAGTGAAAATAGATATATGTAGTTTTGATTATGAGCATCTAACTACAAGGGACTAGGTCCCTGGATGTGTAAGATACAGTACAGTTGGTATGCATTGTCTACATAATTTTGTCATCTTGTGTAACAAACTTCCAGGTGCTATTTTGTACTGATTAGTCAAGTGGTCTAATAATCTTTCAGCCCTAATCATCACTCATCTATAAGAGTAAAAATACGCCTCTTTATCAAGTGGTTTTTTGCATAATTCTAAAGAGTGAAGAAAGGCAGCAAAAACCCCCATTTTCATCACTGCTCAAGTTCTTAGCATTATGAGAGCTTAGATTAAAAATTGTTCTGGAGTGCTGATTTGTAAAAGAATTACTCATGCTATAAAAGTAATGTCTTATTCTTTCATTGAGAGAGGTGCTTAGGAAGAGTTACCTAAGTTTGTTGTCGATTAGAGCTAATCGACATAGAGGGTCCTTGGTAGAGTTACCAAGATAATCTTGTAGTAGAGTCGCTACAAGCGAAAGGAGCCTTGAGGTAGGCTGAAATCTAGACTATAATTAGGAGGTTAATTATAGTAGGTTAATTATCTAGTCTGGAAAAACCTTTAAACTGCCTAAAATATGGAGTTGATGATACAAGTCCACAACTAACTCCGAACTACTGAAATAAGCTGAACTACTAAAATAATCATCATGTCCTAGAACTAAGAGGACTCACCACTAACTTTGTCAGTTGAATATCTAAAATGCTAAGTATGATCGGGAGTCCGAGGGTCTGAACCTATGATATAAAATATCATAGCGCAAAAGAAAGGTATGAATCAGTACCTTGAATATACTAGTATACAACGTGAGGTAGACTAAAATGCATGGGTTCATATGTATGAAAAATACTAACTAAATGACGTGAGTATAACTAAATTAGAGTACATGTGTGAATACGTAAACTATAAATGAGATTGTGATAACACTTGAATATTGAATCTAAATACTGATTAATTGATATTGGAGCCTACTGATACTGAATTACTTATAGCTGAGTGACTGTATCTGATAGACTTGATTATGTGGAACTATATTGAGTTCCATTTTGAGCAGAGTGACTATATATAACAGTCCTAATTTTTTGTAGAATTAAACTGAGTTATATATTGAAACTGTGAGAAGTAATCATCTAACCAATATGCCCCTCTCTGAAATGATTGGGGTTCAATCTATAACCCCAACTAGAAGGGTGTCAGTATCATGCCACAAGTAAAGACAAGCTGAGTCACCCTTATCTGGCAGGTGCTCTGAATGACAAAAGTGGTATGCTCAACTGGCAGGTAGATCACCTCATTAACCCTTAGCTGGTAGGTTGATATCTTAACCTATGCTGGCTATATAGTTCTGGAACACAAGGACTGCTTCTAAGGATCACACCCTCTACTGGCAGGTGAGTCCTCATTCGTGGGTTCACTCGGTGCTGAATCCTACTCCCAACTGAATAGACACTGGACTGGATTCTAAACTATTCTAGGCTGGATTGAACTACTCTAATCATACTATATAACTAAACTAAACTGTGTTTAATGGGTTCCTTGGACTGACAAAATACTACAGAATTATGTTAACTGATTGAGTTCTACTCAAGTTTGAACTAGATACTGTGATTGATTTCTGAACACTACTGAGTTTTCCTAAGTTCTATAATTGACTGAATTCTACCATTTGTGACATGACTGATACTATCCTATGACTGACCATGGCACTAGGTAAACAGCAAAATTATTGAGTATTAAATACCCCCAGGACTCGATAGCATAAATTATATGACATGTCACAATCTTGAAACATGATAGCTAAGTATTGGGTCATCGTACATTCGTTTGGGATATTCTAGACAATACTTGCTAAACAAGTACTCTCTCAAATTTTTGGAATGTCATATTCTCAGACTCTGAGTTGATGATAGCCTGATCTGAGGTCTATCTTAGAAAAGTAACAGGCACCTTGAAGTTGGTCAAACAAGTCACTGATTATGGGAAATGGATACTTGTTCTTGACCATGACTTTATTGAACTGACGGTAGTCAATACCCATTGAGAGAACCATTTTTTTTATGCATGAATAAAATTGGTGCACCCTACGGGGACACACTGGGTATGATGAATACCTTATATAGGAGATCTATCAACTAGTATTTTAATTCTTTGAGTTCTGATGGAGCCATTCTATATGGTAAAATAGATATAGCCTAAGTATCTAGATGATGGTCTATTCCAAAGTCGATTCCCCTTTCGGGAGGAACTCCGGGAAGATCTTCAGGAAACACATCAGGAAATTCACTTTCTACTGACACTAATTCAAGATTAGGGATTTTTGAACTAGAGTCATGTATTTGAACGAGATGGTAGATACATCCCATAGATCTCATTTTTCTTTCCCTTAAGTAGGAAACAAGCTGATCCTTGAGTGCTGAAGTACTACCCCTTCATTCTAGGACGGGCTCATTCAGAAACTGAAATTGGAAAACTTTATTTCTACAGTCGACTGAGGCATATCAGGAATAAAGCTAATCCATACCAATAATGATATCAAAATCAGTCATCTCTAATTCAACAAAGTCTGCTGAAGTGACTTTTTGAGATATCATAACCGGATAGTTCCTATATACCCACCAGGCTATGATAGATATACCCACTAGGGTAGAGACTGAGAAAGGATCTACTAGAATTTTGGGACTAACTCTAAAATCAACGGCTATATATGGAGTAACAAAGAACAACAAAGCTCCTAGATCTAGCAAAGCATAAATATGTAAATAGAAAACTTGTAACGTACCAGTGACCACATTAGGAGAAATTTCCTGATCCTGTCAGGACTGAAGTGCATAAAGCCTGTTTGGGCATTGCCCATCACTAGAAGAGGCACCCTGCTAATTCAGGTAATCAGACTGAGCTAGGGGACGATTATGCTGACTCTAAGAACCCACCTGAGGACAATCTCTGACTTTATGGTCAGGCTTGCCACATCAAAAACACACATCACTACTAGCTTTACAGATACTCCAGTGGTTTCTGCCGTACTTCTGGCAAAGAGAATTTGTTCGGTCACTTTTTGGCCTAGATATTTTAGCCCTCTTATTCTTTCTCCCCTCTGTCCTATGCCTCTTCTCCTTACTCTTCAGAGAATGATCCATAAGCCTTGATAGTATAATGGCCAACTAATTATTTTGAGCAGCTACTAAATAAACCATAGTGGTGAGCGCAGCACTAAATTCAAAGTGGGAGACATGCTCATTCAGGGGAACTATCTGAATGGGCGGAAGGGCTGGTTAATTTGCATTACTTCTTTTGTTATCTTCTCTGGAAGGTATGTTCTAGAAGCATAAAGAAGAGATAAATTATACTGAGATTTTAACTCGAGATCCTACTTACCCGGACGAAATGAATACTTGAAAAAGGTAAGCTTTTCCTAAAATATCTCGTAGCCTCCTATCCATAAGTGTGGTGCACTAAATACCCATACACAAGACTCTACTAGATATGGCTTTCAGAATTATAAGAATCTATTGAACCTTAGGCTCTGATACCAAGTTTTTAATGCCCCGAGTCTATACCCCGAACGCTACATGGTGCTCATAATCCCGAAGGACCATAAGCTAACCCAAGACTGGAACCTAGTGCAATAACTAAATAATAATACTATAGTATGCAAAAAATAGGTGTAAAACATGCCATAATATTCAATACTATAATAAAACTGAATATGATATAATAAATACCAAATCTAATATATCTGTCTGAAACATCCTCTAGTCTAAAAAAGCCTCCAAACGGTCTGAAATATGGAGTTGATGGGACAAGTCCCCAACTAACTCCAAACAACTGAAATAAGCTGAACTACTGAAATAATCATGATGTCCTCAAACTAAGAGGACTTACCACTAACTCTGTCAGATGAATATCTGAACTGCTAAGTATGATCGGTAGTCCACGCGTCTAAACCTAAGATATATAACATCATAGCACAAAAGAAAGGTATGCATCAGTACTTTGAATGTACTGGTATGCAAAGTGAGACAGGCTGAAATACATGGGTTCATATGCATGAACAATACTGTATGAATTACATGAGTATAACTGAATAAGAGTACATGCGTGAATACGTAAACTGTAACTAAGATCATGATAACACTGGAATACTGAATCTGAATACTAATTAACTGATATTTGAGCCTACTAATACTAAATTATTGATAGCTAAGTGACTATATCTGATAGTCATGATTTTGTGAAACTATACTGAGTTTCGTTCTGAGCTGATAAACTGTATTTGACAGTCCTAATTTTTTGTAGAATTGAACTGAGTTCTATACTGAGACTATGGGAAGTAATTATCTGATCGTCATACCACTCTCTGAACTGATTGTGGTCCAACCTATAACCCCAGCTAGAAGGATATCAGTACCATGCCATGGGTAAAGACAATCTGAGTTACCCTTACTAGCAAGTACTCTGAATGAGAACAGTGGTACCCTCAACCGACAAGTAGATCACCACATCAAACCTCAACTGGCAGGTTAATGTCCCAACCTACAGTGGATACATAGTTCTGAAACACAAGGACTACTTCTAAGGATCACACCCTCTACTGGCAGGTGAGTCCCCATCCGTGGCTTTACTCGGTGCTGAATCCTACTCCCAACTGAATAGATACTGGACTAGATTTTAGACTGTTCTAGGCTGGACTAAACTGTTCTGATCGTACTATATAACTGAACTGAACTGAGTTCATTGGGTTTCATGGACTGATGAAATACTAATGAATTTTGTTAACTGACTAAGTACTACTGAGGTCTGAACTGGATACTGTGATTGATTTCTGAATACTACTGAGTTTTCCTTAGTTCTATAACTGACTGAATTCTACCATTCGTGACATGACTCATACTATCCTGCGACTGACCATGACTCTAGGTATACAACTAAATTATCAGGTATTAAATAACCCCAGGACTTAATAGAATAAATTATTCGACATGGCACAATCTTGAAACATGATAACTAAGTATTAGGTTATCATACATTCCTTTGTGACATTCTAGCTAACATTTGTATGACATGAACTTAAATATATACTCTCATGATATAATTTCACTATTCAACTCACATAAATAATTCATCAAACACTTGACGGACGTAATCGATGCATATGACACTAAGACAACATGTAAGCATCATAGTTCAATTCGATATCTACAACTTCAAGTATTTCAACATGATTTCACATGATAATGCACACATATCAATCAATTCCACATGAATCAAGTAGTAAATCATGAATTAAAAAACCCATTAACGTGGTAATCATGAACACATTCAAATTCAACCATGAAATTCATCAAACACATAAACTTGTAGTTAAAAGGATTTCTTGAACTCCAAGGGTGGAAGGGAACCCTTGGATGAACACCTGACATACCTTGGTTGCTAAATTCCTGAAGAACAATGGTGAAAATCTTGAGTCTTGGCGTTGAAATTAAATCACCTAGGGTTTTTGTTCTTGATCAATTTGAGTGAAAATAAGTATATTTTGCTCAATGAGGGCTGAATATGGGTGGGGAAAAGACCCAAATACCCCCAAGGATGTAGTTTTTAATGAATAAAAACCAAATTGTCAACACGTAGGATGATGCACAGCGTCGTTGGCCTCTATGCGATGGACAATGCACCGCATCGAGTCCATATCGATTCACTAAAAATTTCCACTGGGAGCCAAGAAAAATATTTGATCGACATGATGGCCGACGCGCCATGCTGAGATCCCGTCGATTCACTATTTTGGATTCCTAAACGTGGTTCAAACGAATTTTAAAATATATGAAACTCGTCTGGGAACACCTACTGACATTCTTGATCATGAATAAACCTAAAGATTGACATTTTAAGGACATAAGAGTCGTGAAATATGGTTCCCAACTTACAAAGGCCAAAATAATACTAAGTCTGAATACTTAACTAGAATTTTCTAAGTCTGGGACCCTCTTAACAAGCTTAAAAGACTTGGTTGAGCTTAGATTTTATGGGGTCTTACAATATCTCCCCCTTGGGAACGTTCATCCTCGAATGAGACTGACTAAGTTGGGAATACTAATAGACTGATTTTAGATACTGGATATGCATAACTACAACATGTTTCATAACTGACACTACTGATATGCTGAAATTTCATACTGAATATGCACATCTGATGCATGAGTACATAGCTGAGCAATATTCATGAATGCATAACTGGGATTGCTAAATAAGCTGATTTTCTCATGCTGAATATGCATATTTGATGCATGAAGTCACAACTGAATATTTTATGGTAACTGGTACCAAGTCTATAAAGGAAAATCTTAGCATGGAACTGAGTAAGTTCAAGGAAAAGTATTACCTTGGGCTAAGTCTGAGTTTGCGGAGAAGAGGTAAGGATACTTAGTCTGTATAGCTGCTTCTGCATCCTAAGTAGCTTCCTCACCGGACTGGTTTCACCAAATAATTTTGACTAGAGGGACCTCTTTGTTCCTCAGTCTACGAATCTGATAATCAAGGATTTTGACTGGAATCTCCTCATAAGAGAGGTTGTTCTGAACGTGCATATTTCCTATAGGGACAACAACTAATGGGTCACCTATGCATTTCTTTAGAAGGGAAACATGGAACGCTGGATGGACAGAATCTAAGTCTGAAGGTAACTCAAGCTCGTAAGCTACCTTTTCGAAATGGCTGAGAATTCGATAAGGACCGACATATTGAGGACTGAGCTTTCTTTTCTTTCCAAACCTCTTCACTCCTTTCATAGGACAGATTTTCATGAACATAAAATCACTGATCTTAACTTAAGATCAGTTACTGAACATGCATGAATAGGAACATGAGAATATAACTGAGCCTAAAATATGATATATGAACTGAATATTATGAACTGAACTGGCCCCTTTAATACATGGCTTACAGCTGAAATTGGAACTTGAGGGTCCACTCATGAGTACCCATTATTCCAAACTAGATTCGTTACGTGAAGAGGAACTGGGAGGTTTAGGACGTGAAAGCTCGGGGTTTATGGTGCATCTCCCTTTGGGACATTATATCCCCTAAAGAATGCTGACTTGGCTGAGATACTAAGGAAAAGCTAGGATGATGCATAGGGCACCTCCAAACTGAGTCATGACTAAATATCTGGGATCTGAAACTAGGACATGATACATGAACTAAGCTAAACACGCAACTACCTGGTTGCTCGATTTTTGGAATAGTTACTTTCATGAGACTTCAGATAGTATGACTAGATGGAAGGATGGGAAACCCAAACATACAAACATTATCCGTCTAACTGCTAAACTAAATTACTAGTTTTGTGGACTAACTTATGCTAAAACTTATATTCGACTGGAGCCTTTCTTTGACACTCTTTCTATAGAGTCTAGTGTCTTTAGGGAGCAAGGAGTCTTGGCATGGCTGAATAAAATAGCTGAATAAGAAAATCACATCCTGGCTAAAATTCTATAATATGAGGCGAGGCTTCGAATAATCATCTAAGATAGAGTGACTAAGCCTTATGCACCGCAACTATAAATTTTCAAGCTTAGACATATTCCTCAAATACTCTCTCAACTATACTCTCCACTCTATTACGACACTTCACGTAAGACTACTGTAAGTATTTACATGGACGTTAAGCATAAATGCATAAACATACTAACTTGTCAGATTAACTGAATGGCTAATAGATAAATACTGGTCGTGTAAGATTGAATTATACTTAGTTTGGACTAAAACTAGAGAGTATTTTACGTATAAGATAAGGGCTAACTGAGAAACATGAGGTACTGAGCATGAATACATAAAGACTGTATATTTGAGAATGCAAGACCAAACGTATAACATGATTTTGAAATAGTCTATAAGCTGAGGTTCTTAAATACTGATAACAGAAGAAATGATAACTGTATGCTATGATCAAGCAAATCTGAAACTGAACTGAGTTATTAATCTGATTACTGGACTGTGATTGTGACTGAGACTATAACTAAGACGGTAATTGAGACTGTATTGGAACTAAATACTAGGTTCTGATAGCTATGTGATGGGGTTGACATAAATCAACGATTTGAATAGACACTCACACTCTGCATTTTCTCAACTTCTCATCTTATGAAAAATTCTAATTTTCCTCCCTTCATGCACTAAATATGACTCCTTGCTAGCCATTTTCTTGCACACTTACCTGACATTCAATCTTATCATTATAACTACAGTCTCATGTAAAACAAATATGCAATCGCTTATCACTATACTATTTCATAAGGTGAGTACACTAAAGGATTAATATGAGGACCTGAACCATGAATGAATACTATACCAAACTCGACACTTACTGAAGCTTGAGGAATAGAATATCAACATCATAGATGCACCAAGAGACCTAAACTGAGGATATGCGTGACATAATTTGAATTTATCTGATCATTAGGGGTATAACATGAGTTATGTGAACTGAACATACTATAAAGCATGACATGAGTACATGAGTACATGAGTGATGAGCTGCATGACCTGGGTTTGTAGTTTCTGTATTCACAAAACATAATTCATCACACTGAGTAAACTTGAACTCCTTATACTAGGAATAATAAGTATGCATGATTGCTTATGATCATAGATCTGACATGTAAGACATAAATAGATATCATTATAACTGATGGGTTTTAAGAGTTTGGAATACAATTCTGAGAGGATCTGTGTGATCATTCTCACTACGAGAATAGACAAGAGTGTCACTACTGAAGGCTATGATCATTCTCACTACGGGAATAGACAAGAGTGTCACTGCTGAAGGCTATGATGAACATGTACAAGTACTGCTTGAATACATGGTTCATTAAGTCCATGAAAGCTGCTGGGATATTGGTAAAACCAAACGGCATAATGAAGAATACAAATTGGCCATTCTGTGTTCTAAAAGCTGTTTTTTGAATGTCACATTCTTAGACTCTGAGCTAATGATAGCCTAATATGAGGTCTATCTTAGAAAAGTAACTGGCACACTGAAATTGGTTAAGCAAGTCATCGATTATGGAAAGTAGATTTTCATTCTTGATTGTGACTTTATTTAACTGACGATAGTCAATAACTATTCTGAGAGAACTGTTTTTTTTTATGCATGAATAGAATTGGTGCACCCCATGGGGACACACTGGGTCTGATGAATCCCTTATCTAGGACATCTTTCAACTTTTCTTTTAATTCTTTGAGTACTGATGGATCCATTCTAGATGGTAAAATAGATATGGGCTGAGTAATTGGAAGAATATCTATTCCGAAGTTGACTTCCCTTTTGAGATAAACTCCAGGAAAATCTTTGGGAAACACATCAGGGAATTTATATGCTACTGACACTAATTCAATATTAGGGGTTTCTGAACTATAGTCTTAGACTCGAACGAGATGGTAGACACATCCCATAGATCTCATTTTTCTTGCCCTTAGGTAGGAAACAAGCTGACCCCTAAGCGCTGAAGTACTACCTCTCCATTCTAGGATGGGCTTATTCGAAAACTAAAACTGGACAATTCTATTTCTGTAGTCGACTAAGGTATAGCAGGAATGAAGAAAATCTATACCGAGAATGATATCAAAATTAGTCATCTCTAATTTAACTAAGTATGCTGAAGTGACTTTCTGAGATATCATAATCGAATAGTTCCTGCATACCCATCGGACTATGATAGATTTACCTACTGGGGTAGAGAATGAGAAAGGCTCTGCTAGAATTTTAGGACTGACTTCGAAATCAACGGCTATATATGGAGTAACAAAGGAAAAAAAGCTCCTAGTTCTAGCAAAGCATAAACATATAAATAAAAAACCTGTAACATAATAGGGGATACATCAGGAGAACTTTCCTGATCCTGTTGTGACAGAAGTGCATAAATCCTATTTGGGCATTGCCCACTGGTGGCACTAGAAGAGAAACCCTGCTGATTCAGGCGATCGGAGTGAGCTGGGGACAATTATGTTAACTTTGTGAACCCACCTGAGAAAAATCTCTAGCTTTGTGGCATGGCTTTCCATATCTGAAACACACATCACTGCCAGCTCTGTAGATACTCTGGTGGTTTCTGTCGCACTTCTGGCAAAAAGGATTTGTTCGGCTACTTTTTGGCCTAGACATTCTGGCTTTCTTATTCTTTCTCCCCTCTTTCTACATCTATTCTCCTCACTCTGTAGAGATGATCCATAAGACTTGATAGAATAATAGCCAACAAATTATTCTAAGCAGCTACTGAATAAGCCAAGGCAATAAACGCAGCTTTAAATTCAGAGTGGGAGATATGCTCATTCAGGGGAACTTCCTTAACGGGCGGAGGGCCTGGCATAAGGAAGCCATGGTCACTCGAGCTCATGCTCACCCATACTATATGAATACTGAAGAAAGGAAAACTTTTCCTAAAATATCTCATAGACTCCGGTCCATAAGTATGGTGCACTACACACCCATGCATAAGACTATACTAGATGTGGCTTTCATATATCATAAGACTCTGTTGAACCTTAGGCTCTTATACCAAGTTTGTGACTCCCCAAGTCTGTACCCCGAACGCTACACGATGCTCACAATCCCAAAGGACCATAAGCTAACCCATGACTGGTACCGGCTGCAATAACTTAATAATAATACTGTATTATGCAAAAAATAGGTGAAAAATATTCCATAAGGTTCATTACTATAATAAAACTGAATACGGTATAACAAATACCAAATTTAATACATCTGTCTGAAAATACTTTAGTCTGAAAAACCCTCTAAACTGTCTAAAATATGGAATTGATGGGACAATTCCCCAACTAACTCCAAAATACTGAAATAAGTTGAACTCCTAAAATAATCATCATGTCTAAGAACTAAGAGGACTCACCACTAACTCTGTCAACTGAATATTTGAACTACTAAGTATGATCGGGAGTCCACGCATCTGAACCTATAATATAAAACATCATAGCGCAAAACAAAGGTATGCATCAGTACTTTGAATGTACTGGTATGCAAAGTGAGGTAGGCTAAAATGCATGGGTCCATATGCATGAACTATACTGACTGGATAACGTGAGTATAACTGAATAAGAGTACATGCGTGAATACATAAACTATAACTGAGATCATGATAACACTGGAATACCAAATCTGAATACTGATTAACTGATATCTAAGCCTACTGATATTGAATTACTGATAGCTGAGTGACTGTATCTGACAGTCTTTATTCAGTGGAACTATATGGAGTTTCATTTTATGCTGAGTGATTGTATCTGACAGTCCTGATTTTCTGTAGAATTGAACAGAGTTCTACACTGAGACTGTATGAAGTAATCATCTAATCGACATGCCCCTCTCTGGACTGATTGGGTTCTAACTTGTAAACCTAGTGGGAAAGGTTTCAGTACCGTGCCACCGGTAAAGACAAGCTGAGTCACCCTCATCTGGCAGGTACTCTGAACCAGAACTATGGTACCGTCAACTGGCAGGTAGATTACCTCATCAACCCTTAACTAGTAGGTTGATGTCTCAACCTATGCTGGCTACGTAGTTCTGTAACAAAAGGACTGCTTTTAAGGATCACACCCTCTACTGACAGGTGAGTCCCCATCCGTGGATTCACTAGATGTAGAATCCTACTCCCAACTAAATAGACACCGGACTAGATTCTAGACTGCTCTAGGCTGGACTAACTGTTCTGATCGTACTGTATAACTGAACTGAACTAAGTTCACTGGGTTCCGTGGACTGACAAATTACTACTAAATTCTGTAAAATGGCTGAGTATTACTGAGGTCTGAATTGGATACTATGATTAATTTCTAAATACTATTGAGTTTTCCTGAGTTCTGTAATTGAGTGAATTCTACCGTTCGTGACATGACTGATACTATCCTGTGATTAACTATGTCTCTAGGTAAACAACTAAATTATCAGGTATTAAATTCCCCCAAGACTCAATAGCATAAATTATATGACATGGCACAATCTTGAAACAAGATAGCTAAGTACTGGGTCATCGTACATTCATTTGGGATATTCTAGCAAACACTTGCATGACATGAACTTGAATATATGCTGACTTGATATTATTTCACTATTCAACTCACATAAATAATTCATCATATACTTGAAGGACATAATCTATGCACAGGACACTAAAACAACATGTAAGCATCATAGTTCAATTCCACATTTACAACTTCAAGGGTTTCAACATGGTTTCATATGATAATGCACACATATCAATTAATTCCACATGAATCTTGTAGTAAATCATGAACTAGAAACTCCATTAATATAGTAATCATGAACACATTCAAATTCAACCATGAAATTTATCAAACTCATAAACTTGTAGTTAAAAGGGGTTCTTGAACTCCAAGGAAGGAAGGGAACCCTTGGATGAACACTTGACATACCTTGGTTGCTAAATTCCTGAAGATTAATGGTGGAAATCTTGAGCCTTGTCCTTGAAATTAAATCATATAGGGTTCTTGTTCTTGATCAATTTAATAAAAAGTAAGTATATTTTGCTCAATGAGGGCTGAATCCTATGTTTTAGGGCTGAATAGGGGTGGGGAAAAGACTCCAATACCCCCAAGAATGCAGTTCTTAATGACAAAAAACCAGACTGTCGACGTGCAGGATGACACACAGCATCGTTGGCATCGACACGATAGCCAATGCACCGTATTAAGTCTGCATTGATTCACTGGAAATTTCCTCTAAGAGCGAATGAAAAATATTAATCAACGTGATGGCTGACGTGCCATACCGATATCGCATCAATTTACTATTTTGGATTCCCAAATGTGGTTCAAAAAATATGAAACTCATTTGGGAACACCTACTGATATTCCTGATCATGAATAAACCTAAAGATTGACATTTTAAGGCCATAAGAGTCGTGAAATAGAGTTGCCAACTTACAAAGGCCAAAATAATACTAAGTCTGAATACTTAGCTAGAATTTTCTAAGTCTAGGATCCGCTTAGCAAGCTTAAAAGATGGGTTGAGCTTAGTATTTTGCGGGGTCTTACAATATCTCCCCCTTGGGAACGTTCGTCCTCGAATGAGACTGACTAAGATGGGAATAGTGATAGACTAAACTTAGATATTGGATATGCATAACTGCAACATAATTTCATAACTGACACTGTTGATATGCTGAATTTCATACTGAACATGCATATATAATGCATGAGTACATAGTTGAGCATGATTCATGAATGCATGATTGGGATCGCTAAATAAGCTAAGTTTCTCATGCTGAACATGCATATCTGATGCATGAAGTCACAATTGAATATGCAATGGTAATTGGTACCATGACTATAAAGGAAAATTTGAGTATGGAACTAAGTAAGTTCAAGGAAAAACTGTTACCTTGGGCTGAGTCTGAGTTTGCAGAGAAGAGGTAAGGATACTTGGTCCGTATATCTACTTCTGTATCTCAAGTAGCTCCCTCAACGGATTGGTTCCACCAAAGAACTTTGACTAGAGGGACCTCTTTGTTCCTCAGTCTGTGAATCTGATAATCAAGGATTTTGACTGGAATCTCCTCATAAGAAAGGTTGTTCTGAAGGCCTATATTCCTACAGGGACTACAACTACTGTGTCACCTATGCATTTCTTTAGCAAGGATACATGGAATACTATATGGACAGAAGCTAAGTCTGAAGGCAACTCAAGCTCGTAAGCTACCTTTCCAAAATGGCTGAGAATTCGTTAAGGACCGATATATTGGGGACTGAGCTTTCCCTTCTCTAAACCTCTTCACTTCTTTCATAGGCTAGATTTTTATGAACACAAAATCACTGATCTCAACTTAAGATCAATTACTAAACACGTATGAATAGGAACATGAGATCATAACTGAGCCTGAAATGTGATACATGAACTGAATATCGTGAACTAAACTGAGCCCCTTAATACATGGATTATGGTTGAAATTGGAACTTGAGGGTCGACTCATGAGTACCCATTATTCCAAACTAGATTCATTACATGAAGAGAAACTAGGAGGTTTAGGACATGAAAGCTCGGGGGTTATGGTGCATCTCCTCCTTGGTACATTATGTCCCTTGAAGAATGCTGACTTGGCTGAGATACTAAGGAAAAGATGGGATGACGCATAAGGTACCTCCAAACTGAGTCATGACTGAATATCTGGGATCTGAAACTAGGATATGATACATGAACTGACCTGAACATGCAACTACCTGGTTGTTCAATTTTTGGAATAGTTATTTTTATGAGACTTCGAATAGTGCAACTAGATGGAAAGATAGGAAACCCAACCATACAAACATTGTCCGACTAACTGCTAAGCTGAATTACTGGTTTTATGGACTAACTTATGCTGAAAAGTTATATTTGACTAGAGCCTTTCTTTGACACTCTTTCTATAGAGTTCTAGTGGCTTTAGGGAACAAAGAGTCTTGGCATGGCTAAATAAAACAGCTGAATAAGAAAATCACATCCTGGCTAAAATTTTGTTATATGAGGTGAGTCCTATAAATCATCATCTAAGATAGAGTTGCTAAGCCTTATGCACTGCAACTACAAATTTTCAAGCTTAGACATATTTCTTGAATACTCTCTCAACTAAACTCTCCAACCTATTATGACACTTCACCTGAGACGACTGTAAGTATTCACATTGGCGTTAAGCACAAATGTATAAAGATACTAACTTGTATGATTAACTGAATGAATGATAGATGAATACTGGTCATGTTAGATTGAACTGTACTTAGTCTAGACTGAAACTATAGAGTATTTTATGTACGAGGTAAGGGTTGACTGAGCAACATGAGGTACTGAGTATAAAAACATGAAGACTCTATTATTTGAGAATGTAAGACCAAACGTATAACATAATTCTAAAATATTTTATAAACTGAAGTTCTAAAATACTGATAACTGAATAACTAATAACTGTATGTTGTGGTCAAGCAAATTTGAAACTGAAATGAGTTATTGATCTGATTACTAGAATGGGACTTTGACTGAGATTATAACTAAGATGGTAAATAACACTATACTGGAACTGAATACTAGGTTCTGATAGCTACGTGATGGGGACTGACATAAATTGAGGATCTAAATTGACACCCATACTCTGCATTTTCTCAACTTTTTATTTTATGAAAAATTCTGATTTTTCTCCCTTCATGCACTAAATATGACTCTCTACTAGCCATTTACTTGCACACTTACCTGACATTCAAGCCTATCTTCATAATTGCAGCCTCATGTAAAACAAGTATGCAATCGCTCATCACTATATTATTTCATAAGGAGATTCCACTGAAGGGTTAACATAAGGACTTGAAGCATGAATGAATACTATACCGAACTCGACACTTACTGGGGCCTGAGGAATAGAATGCCAACATCATAGAGGCACCAAGAGACCTAAACTGAGGATATGTATGACATAATTTGAATTTAGTTGATCATTAGCGGTATAACATGAGTCATGGAAACTGTACATACTGTAAAGCATGGCATGAGTACATGAGTCATGAGCTACATGACCTGAGTTTGGAGTTTCTGTATTTACGGAACATGATTTATAACACTGAGTGAACTTGAACTCTTTATACTAGGAACTATAAGTGTGCATGATTGCTAACGTCCATGAGTATGGGCTATGATCATAGAGCTGACATGTAAGACATAAATAGATATCATGCTAACTGATGGGTTTTGAGAGTCTGGATTATGATTTTGAGATGATCTGCGTAATCATTCTCACTATGGGAATAGACAAGAGTGTCATTGTTGAAGTCTATGATGAACATGTCCAAGTACTGCATGAATACAAGGTTCATCAAGTCTATGAAAGTTGTTGGGGCATTGGTAAGACCAAACAACATGACTAAGACTTTGAAGAGACCATATTGTGTTCTAAAAGTTGTTTTTGAAAAGTCACATTCTCTGACTCTAAGTTGATGATAGCCTAATCTGAGGTCTATCTTAGAAAAGTAACTGGCACCCTAAAGTTGGTCAAATAATTCATCTATTATGGGAAGTGGATACTTGTTCTTGACCATGACTTTATTTAACTAACGGTAGTCAATACCCATTCAGAGAGAACCATCTTTCTTATGTATGAATAGAACTGGTGCACCCCACGGGGACACACTAGGTCTGATAAATCCCTTATCTAGGAAATCTTTCAACTGTTCTTTTTATTCTTTGAGTTTTGATGGAGCCATTCTATATGGCGAAATAGATATAGGCTGAGTATCTAGAAAAAGGTCTATTTCAAAGTTGATTCCCCTTTCGGAAGCAACTCTGGGAAGATCTTTGGGAAATACATCAGGGAATTCACATGCTATTGACACTAATTTAAGATTAGGGGTTTCTGAACTAGAGTCTTGGACTCGAACGAGATGGTAGACACATCCCATAGATCTTATTTTTCTTGCCCTTAGGTAAGAAATAAGCTGACCCCTGAGTGCTAAAGTACTACCCCTTTATTCTAGGACAGTCTCATTTGAAAACTAAAATTGGACAATTCTATTTCTACAATCGACTGAGGCATAGCAGGAATGAAGCCAATCCATACCGAGAATGACATCAAAATCAGTCATCTCTAATTTGACTAAGTCTGCTGAAGTGACTTTCTAAGATATCATAACTGAATTGTTCCTGTATACCCACCAAGCTATGATAGATTTACCCACTGGATAAAGACTGAGAAAGAATCTGCTAGAATTTTGGGACTGACACCAAAATCAATGACTATATATGGAGTAACAAAAGACAAAAAAGCTCCTAGATCTAGCAAAGCATAAATATGTAAATAGAAAACTTATAACATACCAATGACCATATCAGGAGTACTTTCCTAATCCTGTTGGGACTGAAGTGCATAAATCCTAATTGGGCATTGCCCACTGGTGGCACTGAAAGTGGTACCCTGCTGATTCAGGCAATTGGACTAAGTTGGGGGATGATTATGCTAACTCTAAGAACCCACCTGAGGATAATCTCTGACTCTGTGGCCTGGCTTGCCATATCTGAAACATACATCACTGCCATCTCTATAGATACTCTGGTGGTTTCTGCAGCACTTCTGGCAAAGAGGATTTGTTTGGCCACTTTTTGGCCAAAATATTCTGGCCCTCTTATTCTTTCTCCCCTCTTTCTATGCCTCTTCTCCTCACTCTGTAGAGCATAAGCCATAAAAATTGATAGGATAATAGCTATCTGATTGTTCTGAGTAGCTACTGAATAAGCCAAGACGGTGAACGCGGCTCTAAATTCAGAGTGGAAGACATGCCCATTTGGGGGAACTGTCTGAACAGGCGGAGGGGCTGGCTGATTTTCATTAATTCTCTCGTTATCTTTTTTGGGAGTCATATTCTGGAAGCATAAGAAAGATACAAATTAAACTGAGTGTTTAACTTGAGATCATGCTCATCACATAATATGAATACTAAAGAAAGGGAAACTTTTCCTAAAATATCTCATAGTCCCCTGTCCATAAGTGTGGTGCGCTACACATCCATGCACAAGACTCTACTAGATACATCTTTCAGACATCATAAGACTCTATTAAACCTTAGACTCTGATACTAAATTTATAATGCCCCGATTTTGTACCCCAAACACATACGGTGCTCATAATCCCGAAGGATCATAAGCTACCCTATGACTAGTACCTTCTGTAATAACTGAATAATACTGTAGTATGCAGAAAATAGGCAGAAAATATGCCAAAAGGTTCAATACTGTATTAAAACTAAATACAGTATATCAAATGCTAAATCTAATACATTTGTCTAAAAATACTCTAGTCTGAAAAAGCCTTTAAACTGTCTGAAATATGGAGTTGATGGGATAAGTCCCCAACTAACTCCAAACTATTGAAATAAGATAAACTACTAAAATAATCACCATGTCCTCGAACTAAGAGGACTCACCACTAACTCTGTCAGCGAAATATTTAAACTGCTAAGTATAATCGGGAGTTTGCACGTCTGAACCTATGATATAAAATATCATAGCGCAAAAGAAAGGTATGTGTCATTACTTTAAATGTACTGGTATGCAAAGTGAGGTAGGCTAAAATACATGGGTTCATATGCATGAACAATACTGACTGAATGACGTGAGTATAACTGAATAAGAGTGCATGCGTGAATAGATAAACTATAACTGAGATCATGATAATACTGAAATACCTAATCTGAATACTGATTAACTAATATCTAAGCCTACTAATGCTGAATTACTGATAGCTGAGTGATTGTATCTGATAGTCTTGATTCTGTAGAACTATACTTAGTTTCATTCTAAGCTGAGTGATTATATCTGACAGTCCTGATTTTCTGTAGAATTGAACTGAGTTCTATACTGAGACAGTGGGAAGTAATCATGTAGTCTACACGCCCCCTCTCTGAACTGATTAGGGTCCAACCTGTAACCCCAGCTGGAAGGGTGTCAGTACCATGCCACGGGTAAAGATAAGCTGAGTCACCCTCATCTGGTAGGGGCTCTAAACGAGAACTGTGGTACCCTCAACTGGTAGGTAGATCACCACATCAACCCTCAACTGGTAGGTTGATGTCTCAACCTACACTGTCTACATAGTTCTGGAACACAAGGACTGCTTTTAAGGATTACACCTTCTACTGGCAGGTGAGTCCCCATCTGTAGCTTCACTCGATTCTGAATCCTACTCCCAACTGAATAGATACTGGACTAGATTCTAGACTGTTCTAGGCTGGACTGAACTGTTCTGATCGTACTGTATAACTAAAATTAACTGAGTTCACTGTGTTCCATAGACTGACAAAATACTACTGAATTCTGTTAACTGACTGAGTACTACTGAGGTCTTAACTGGATACTGTGATTAATTTCTAAATACTACTGATTTTTCCTGAGTTCTATAACTGACTGAATTCTACCATTCATGACATGACTGATACTATCCGATGACTGACCATAGCTCTAGGTAAATAGCTAAATTATCGGGTATTAAATACCCTCAGGACTCGATAGCATAAATTATATGACATAGCACAATCTTGAAACATGATAGCTAAGTACTGGGTCATCATACATTCGTTTGGGACATTCTAGCAAACACTTGCATGACATGAACTTAAATATATGCTGACATGATATTATTTCACTATTCAACTCACATAAATAATTCATCAAACACTTTAAGGACATAATCTATGCTCATAACACTAAAACAATATGTAAGCATCATAGTTCAATTCCACATTTACAACTTCAAAGGTTTCGACAAGGTTTCACATGATAATGCACACATATCAATTAATTCCACATGAATCTTCTAGTAAATCATGAACTAGAAACCCCATTAACATGGTAATCATGAACACATTCAAATTCAACCATGAAATTCATCAAACTTATAAACTTGTAGTTAAAAAGGGTTCTTGAACTCCAAGGGTGGAACGGAACCCTTGGATAAACACTTGACATACCTTGGTTGCTAAATTTCTGAAAAACAATGGTGGAAATCTTGAGCCTTTGCCTTGAAATAAATCACCTAGGGTTCTTGTTCTTGAGCAATTTGAGATAAAGTAAGTATATTTTGCTCAATGAGGGATGAATCTCGTTGGGTAGGGAAAAGACCCAAATAACTCCAAGAACGCGGCTTTTAATGACTGAAAAGTAGAATGTCAATGCGCAGGACGACGTGATGGCTAACACGCCATGTTAAGTCCGCGCCGGTTCACTAGAAATTGCCACTGGAAGCCAAGGAAAAATATTGATCGATGCAATGACCAATGCGCCTCACTAAGATCGCGTCGATTCACTATTTTAGATTCCCAAACATGGTTCAAAAGAGGTTTGAAAAATATGAAACTCATTCAAAAATACCTACTAACATTCCTGATCATTAATCAACCTAAAGATTGACATTTTAAGGCCATAATAGTCGTGAAATAGAGTTTTCAACTTACAAAGGACAAAATAATACTAAGTCTGAATACTTAGCTAGAATTTTCTAAGTCTAGGATCCCCTTAGCAAGCTTAAAAGACTGGGTTGAGCTTAGAATTTAGTGGGGTCTTACACAATTATTTCACATTTTTTATCTTTTCCTTTTTGGTTTTGATGGTTCTTTTTGTTCAATAAATGAGTAACACCATGAACACAATTTCTTTCTTGGTTATCATGTTCACGACCAGGTAACCTTTTCCATGCCTATCATGGTGAGTACGTACATCATTTACCTTACGATATGGTGCAGACCCAGTAGGTCGATTCTCGTGATTTTTCATTAACAAGTCATTATTTTGTTCAGCCACGAGAAGATGTGAACTCAATTCAGTATACTTCTTGAAACCTTCTTCTCAATATTATTGATATAAGATCTCATTTGAGGAATGAAAGGTGAAGAGCGTCTTTTCCATCATATCATCATCATTGACAATCTCTCCACATAGTTTCAACTCAAAAGAAATTCTGAACATGAAAAAATTATACTCATGAACAGACTTATAGTCTTTAAACCTCAAATGCATCCACTCATATTGTGCTTTTGGAAGGATGACCCTCTTCAAGTGGTCAAACCTTTCTTTTAGGCTATTTCATAAAACAAATGGATCCTTAGTAGTAAGGTATTTGATTTTTAGAATTTCGTCAAGATGTGATGTAAGAAAATCATAGCCTTAGCATAATTTTGATTAGATGTTGTATTTTCTTTCTTTGTGGAATATTCAAGACCCATAGCATCTAAGTGGATTTCATCATCGAGCACCTATGAAATATAGTTCTTGCATGAACTTTGAAGGGCAACGAACTTATGTTTCATAAGATTATTATCCATATGGAAAAAGGAACAAAAAATAATACCTTAGTCTTCAAATTGAGACAATAGAGTCTCATGTTGATAACGTGTTATGAAATATAAAGTAGAGTAGAAGAAGAAGAAGAAGAAGAGAGAGAGAGAGAAGAGAGAGTAATTCTTATTTCTCTTGGGGTATGATTTACAATGAAGAAAACCCCTCTATTTATAGAAAAAATTCTACCTGGTTTCTCTCTAAAAGATAAACACTTCATATCTTGATAGATATTCACTAGATCTTGATAGATATTACAACTGATATACATTAATATCATAACAATGCTATAATTTTATAGGAGAAAAATAACTTACCAACATATGTTTCAATTTTAGAGGATTTTAAGAAAATTAAAACTATCATAATGTCATTATGAGGACTACCAGATTTTGGTATCCTCGTGACAAGAAAGGAAATGTATGAAAAAAATAATTTTATCAACTAAATATTACAATTTTAAGTGGAAAAAAGTAATGTTATCAACATGTCATAATTTTAGAGGGAGAAAAGTAATTTTATCAGTTGCATGTCACAATTTTAGATACGAAAAGTAATTTACCAACTACATGTCATAATTTTAGAGGATTTTAAAAAAAATTAAAATTACCATAATTTTATCAACTACATGTCATAATTTAGAGGAAAAAAATAATTTACCAATACATGTCTCAATTTTAGAGGATTTTAAGAAAACTTAAACTGCCCTAGTGCCATTATAAGGACTACCAAATTTTGGTATCCTAAGCCCGGGCTCAAATTCAAATAATTTAATATTTTATAAATAATATGATTTTTGAGATAGTGGTATAGATTGTGTACACTTACCCTCCCCAGACCCCACTTGGTGGAAATATATTGAGTATGTTGTTGTTGTTGTTATAAATAACATGATTTAAAATATAAAAAATAATTATAACTTGCAAAATTATAAAATTTCTTTTCTCATTTCTTAATTCAATTCAAGTTCATCTGGAAGAGAAGATGAAAGTCATCAAGTGGATGGATTATTTTGCTCAAGTCTTCTTGGGTGTGGTGGAGCATGCATAATTTTATTTATAATTTCACGTGACAAGAATTTATGCTAGTTGAATGTGATGCTTTAAGCGTAATTTATACTAAATTAAGAAAAAAAATTAGACTCACGCACTAAAATAAACATCAAGAATCAATTGATTCTCTCTATATAGTTGAAGTTTGAAAATATTGATTCTCAATTGATCAAAAAAGATATTTTAAAAATAAATTGATCTTTATTCATATCATTGCTTTAATTTTTAACTTTATCAATCATTTTAATTTTTAGTATATGAAGTATGTTTGATATTTTTAAAAACAATGGATAAAATTGTCCACAAAAAATTTCATTCAATGCATAAAAAAATAATTAATAAATACATCAAAATCATACTCGATTCGATAAAAATAAAATATAACCTCATACAATAACTAATTTTAACCCCCCTCATTTTTTTCCTCTTCTTCATCCCCACGGTATTTGTACAAAACTCTTTCTTATGAAAAATAAATTATTAAATTTAAATACTAAGAAAGAAGAAAAAAGTGACGGATTATTCATTCAACAGAAGAAAGCTCTCTATGGTCAAAATATTTTTTTTCTTAAGCTACTTTAAATAAAAGCTCATATAAAATATTAAATTTATTAAGGCTACTTTCAATTACAAAAATTAATTAAATAATTAATTTTGATTAGAAAATAACAAAAGATAGTCAAATTAAGGCTTTTTGATCTTATGAGTAGGATTATTCATGCAACAGAAGAAAGTTCTCTACGATCAAAATATATATTTTTTCTTACGCTACTTTAAATAAAATCTCATACAAAATATTCGTTTTATTAAGACTATTTTCATTTACAAAAATTAGTCAAATAATTAACTTTGATTAAAAAATAACAAAAGACAATCAAATTAAAGCTTTTTGGTCTTGTGAATAGCAAAGGAAAAAATTAAAGCGTTTTGGTCTTTACTTCATATAGCATGAAGTACAAGTAATTTAATAAATAAAATTAGTTATAGGATATTTGACGTTTATATTTTGTAATTGACTTAATTAATAATATGTAAGTATGAGAAACAAATCATTAGAATAGAAGATTCTAAAAATTATTTATCGATTATTAAACAATATAAAAATTTGTATAGTTTAATTGATTGGCTATCTAAACTTCACTTTGTTGGCAAATGTTTTCTTTTCGCTTTGTACTCTTTTCCCTAATTTTTCCTGCCGTACTTCCAATTTTTTTTAAAAAAAAGTTCAATTAAACAATTAAAATTACAAGAAAAAATTTAATAATAGTTTCTTATATATTATGACACATGCACCAAGTGCAAAGGTCCATATATTATAGCAAGAAAGAAGACAAAATAACTTCATCTATATCAACCAAATGTCACAATATTACAGAATTAAGAAATTAATTAAACTACTATAATAGCCTTGTGAAGACTATCAAAAATTGATATCCTCTCTTATATATAGTAACTAATAAATAATATAATATGGAATACCAAATGATGTCATGATATTTGACTATTAAGTATTTTAGGGGTTATGATGATAAAAAGTTATGAGAGTAATAAATAAAGACTAATAAATTTTACATTAAATAATATACTGAATGGTTAATAGATATATTTATTATTCTACAATAAAAAATAGAGAAGTAGGAGAAATTGTAGAAGAGAGATTTTTAGCCACAGACTATAGTAATAAAGACGGAAAACTCAAGAGCCTCAAGATTTTATTGTATAGATTTTAGTGTTATTTAAAACTAATAATGGCACATTTATACTTGAAAACTCAAGAAAAAGGAATATTTAGACATTTTTAAGGAAGTAAAATGACGAAAAAGGAGAAAAAAGATATTTATTTTGCGAGGTTATAAGTTACTGTTTGAACAAAAACAAAATTATAAACTTACAAAAATAAGAAATATATAAAATACAAAATAAAAGAAATCATAGAGAGAACATATGAAAAATAAACAATACAATATTACACCCTTAATTATTAAAAGAAAAAAGAAAAAATTACGAAATCAATGCACAATCTTTTGAGCTTTTGTCCATGTCCATTCCACGAATCGATCACATTTAATAGTCATCATCTTATTCTACAAGTCAAACTAAAGCATGAATAAAATAAGCACAAACAAATTTAAAAAATTTAAAAACTATTATGAACTTGAAGTTGTTATTATAAAAATATTGTTCATGGCTTTATAATATTTCTAATTTCTTTTTAAAAAAATATAATTATATTATATTTGATGTAACTATACAGCTTGTTTCTGTTTTAGGTGGGAAAAAAAAGGAGAAAGAGAGTGTGTACTACCAAAACAAAGAGGGGGGAATAAAATTTGATTAGAAAAATAAAACTCAAAAGAAAAAGAAATTTTCTTAATTAATTATCATGCTATAATTCGGTACTTATTCCTCCCTATTGTTTGCAATTACTACACTAAAATATATTTTTTGTATCGAATATTTTTGTTTGGGCTCATTTTCCTTAATAAACATTTCAATATTCCACACATCTTCTTTATTAATTAAAGGGTAGAAGATATAATCTCCAATATTTACGATAGAGTTCAAGTTAAAGAAGATTCTAAGGGCTTCTCATCTTCAATTCTATGATTTTTTTTTTTAGAGAGACTAAATTTAGTTTTTTACTTTTTTAGATTTTTCCGACAATTTTTATTGATTTAGAAGGATCAATCCACACAAGTACTATTCATATTTCTTATTTTCACGATCTAAAGGTTTTTACATGTAAATTATTTTATCTGATCAAATTTTTATGATATAAGTAAATCCATTAAACTAATATAAATTTGTGGCTTCCCAGTATGACATCCATGTTGTATTAATTTTTTCTCCTTTTTTAGGGTCCTTTTCACCTATTTTAATTCATTATAGTGTAACAAAAAATCTGAATTGTTATACATTATAAAATTATTTAGGAAGAGATATACATTTAAAAAAGAAACTTGTATTGTTTAATGACAATGAATTCAAATTATATTTTTAAAAAAAATAGATCAAGATTTTGAGGAATGTACCTGAGAATGTTAAGAACCTCCTACAATAATTAATAATGAGCCTCAGATGAATGATTAACATTTTTTGGTAATGATTTATGGATGTTATGTTTCACCATCTAGAAAGACACTTCGTCCATAGTTGAAGTCGAAAAGTAAAATACAATTTTAAATTTGTGTTTTCTTCTAATATCCCTAATAGTTTTAAATTTTGAGCAATGTTTTCTCTACTTAGGTACTTGTAGGAACATCATAATGTACAAGTATGTCCTAGTTTTCGCTTTAGATCCCAAAATCTTATATGAAAATGTAGAACTTGTGCTCCTGCTCATGTTTTATACTCTTTTCAATCGATTCATTGATTGCAATAAGTTATTGAAGTTGTTACAATTTTTCATTGTCTTTTTCTATTCCAAAAATGAAATTATCATTAATATTTTACCTTATTATTACCCTCTCTAATTACATAATAATGACGAACATTAATGTCTATTAAAGTAATTCAGATTTTTTATTATAATAAAATAAAATAAAGTTGGTGAAAATGGCCAAAAAGGGGGGAAAAAGATAAATAAAAATGAAGGTCATAGAAAGGTGACACATCACCTTGTTTATATTTCTCCTTTATTATTATATATTGATGATTAAAAAAATAAAAAAAGATTACTAATTTACTAAATTAATGAAAATGGCTTATGAATTTTTTTGAATTGAAATAGATATGAGTAATTAAGAAATAATTCTTAACTTTGTAAACATGTCATATAAATGAAACAAACTAAGGAACTGGTGATAGTGGTAAAATATATAAATATGTTTATACTTTAGAAATAGAATGTAGAAAGAGGAATTAAAGGAAAACTAATAAATTGCAATAATAGTGAGGAGAGAGAAAAAACAACTGATTAAAGTAATAATGAAGAGAGATCATGTCACGACTCAAAATTCATAGGTCATGATGACACTTATTGCGGTGAACCTTGACAAGTAAGTATATCATCCAAATCGACACACAAGGGGGAAAAGACAACAACAACCCAAAGGTAAGGCTTCTAGAACGAGCCAAATCCTACAAGTACAATAAATATAGAAAGAAACATAATAATGTAGCTATAACTCTCAAAACCAGGTGTCAACAGTATAAGAACGTATCTAGTATAACTCGAATCCAAATGAAATACATGAGATATCCAAATACAAAGGAAACTCTACCTCTGAAATAAAAATAAAAACATAGTCTATAGAGAAGGGTAATAAAAGACATCCGAACGCTTGAAAATCATCAACGATCCTGAAAGCTTCGACAGTTGCCCGAGTCACCCAAAGTGGGATGCACCCAAACCTGAATTTGCACTGAAAGAGTGAAATAGGAGTAAATAGGATTCACTTGTACTCAGTAGGTATCATAGGCCGATCGAGCAAAGTAGAAAATAAAGCATACAAAATACATACTAAGGGCACATCACCTGCAATACGAAAATATTCCACAACGGTAGCCCACACCGCCTGCACTAACAGTTCTAATATATATATATCACAAATACAACAATAATATAGCAAGTATAACACAAGTATACAATATGTCACATATGAGTACAAACAAAGAAGAACATGTATATAAAAGATTGTCAAGTATAAATAACAGGATATAGAGCAAGTAGACATATAACGATTCAATATGGAAATTCAATCACTACATCAACACAATAAAGAAAGTGCAATGTATAAAATGATGATATCAATGGTGATGGTGATGATGATGATGAAAGTGATGATGATGATGATGATGATGATGATGATGATGATGATGATGATGTGATGATAATGATGATGATGCTGGCACACAACCTTGAGATTGACACACAACCTTAAAAATTGGCACACAACCTTAAAAATGGGCACAAAGCCTTAAAAATTGATACACAATCTTAAAATTGGCACACAACCTTCTAGTGTTTCCAGTATTTTTAATGTTTCTAGAGTTTGCAAAGAACATACATAATATAAAACACAAATTAAGTACACATACATGAAAATAAGTATATATAAAGTAGTAAAACAAACAAGTAAGATGATGCGTATGATGACATGAGAATGAAGATGTAATGTTTATTATCACTCAAAAATGAGTATTTTCACAACCAATTTACAATGTATTTCCACAACCAACCACAATATTATAATGGCTAAAACCATCGACAGACCCTCAAACTTGTTTCAAAAATTTACTTAGACCCCTCAACTAAGGCCTGTACCTATCAGACCCCTAACCCCCTCGAATTTTGATCCAATCAGGCCTTTTTGCCTATATGGCACTGCGCAAGTTTTTTACTCGAGATAGGCGCATGAAGCCAAATGAAATATTTTGACAAACCAATTAAACATTGACATGTCAACCAAAAAAAAGCTAAAATTTAAATATAAAAGAAAGGCCATCTGGCCATTTTAATTATTTTTTAAAAGGTCTTTTTCCTCAAGGCCATCTTCTTCCTCAAAAGGCCACTGGCCATTTTAATTTTTTGGCCGTCTTCTTCCTCAAAAGGCCATTAGCCATTTTAATTTGTTTTAAAGGTCTTCTTCCTTCCCTCAATGGAAAAACTATAAATTAAGGGAGATTATCATTGCTACCATTGTCGTCGTCCTTTTTCACCAGAAAAATGAAGATTACCATTACAACTTTCAAATATTATACGTTTTCTCACTCTTTCTATTCCTACTCTATTTTTTAACCAGTTCGTTAATCATACAGACGAAAATTCATTACTGAGATAGTTGTAATTTGATTGTTGAATTCCAAATTTAGACGAAAATTCATTACTGAAATGAAAAAATATCGTGTCCGTGATACTGAGATGGTTGTAATTTAATTGTTGAATTCCAAATTTGAGCTTTGAGATATTCTCACTTTGTTTTTTTATAGAGTTGTAATGGCAATTTTGAGGTAAATTGGTAAATACTTAGTTAAAAGAGGAGGGAGGGGCGGGGTGGGGTGAAGAAGACGACGACTTGGGGGGTGGGGGTGCTTTTTTTCTTTTTTTTAATTAAAAAATTATTATTAAATAGATAATTAAATAGAAAATGGAAAAAATCAGTAATTCCATGTATAATTTGTTTTGCCACATGTTTTTTTTAATTGGTTAATTTTGCCACGTCAGGCGAGTGTATTGCACACACTCTATGCCTATTGTTGATTAGGCAAAAAAGGCCTGATTGGACCAAAATTCGGGGGGTTAGGGGCTTGATAGGTACAGGCCTTAGTTGAGGGGTTTAAGTGAATTTTTGAAACAAGTTTGAGGGTCTGTCGATGGCTTTAGCCTATTATAATTCCACAACCACGTGAGCCAATATCCACTCATTATTTTCACTATTCATGAATTTTGTATATGATTCATATGCCCACAAAGTATGAATATATCACAACATGCCAAACACACTACAATAGGCATTTTCAGAAATACAATACAATTATTCACATGTATTCCAAGCTATCAACATCACATAAGACCCCGCATGATCACATATATCACGTGACATCTTAGATTCAAAAATTACATCACATTCAGGCCCTCACACGTGCATAAAATATAGGTAGTTATGTTTCATGATTAGTTCTCACCCTTAACATGCATTTTGGTATACATATCAATCACCCAGCCTAGTCTGAAGAGTTAAACCATAATCTACCTCGAATGCCGAAACTGGTCTGCTATACTTCGAACCCACGACCTTACTTTCTATGAATGATTCCAAACTCTACTAAAAATATCAAATATGGAATCTATGTGTTAAAATAAAACCGACGATACCCATATTTACTATTTTTGATTCGGGGTCAAAACGGACCCCGAAAATAGATTTTCAAAAAAAAAAAAGCAAAATCATAACTTTATTTCAAAAAAATGTTTCCCATATTTTTAAGAACCTACATCTGAAAATCCAAGTCAAATCGAGTAAAAAAAGAGGTTCAATTCAAAGAAAACTATTTTTAAGCTTTATCGGGTAAAATCTTTGAAATACGGGTTGAAATTAAGAATCGGAGTTATTTTAAAGGTTAAATTGATGAAAAATAAGTAATTATAAGATTAAAATACTATTCAAGTGAAAATGAGTGAAATTAGGGTTTAAAAAATCAATCCTTGAAATTTTTGGGGTTTTGAGAAAATAATCTAGAAATTACTAAGAAAAGAGGTGATTTCTTACCTTAAATCCGTAAGAAAATCAAGAAATAGATGTTAATCTAGCTTCACAAGCTTCACTTTTAAGCTCTCACAGTATTTTTCGGGTTTAACTCTCAAAAGGCAAGATGAAAAATAAGCAAAATGGGCCCCAAAAACTGCTTTAATAGTGAAGATTTTTCTGCACCAGCTATTGAAAAAGATATTTTTTAAAGTCCAATTTGAACTTCGACGGGATATCCGAGATTCGTTTGGAGTCTGATATACGCAAATAAACTATGTAATCATACTAAATTCAATGCTTCGAACTAAGTGGCGGTATCATATTTTCGAAAAAATATATTTTCACAAAGTTCACCCCCAAAATTTGAAATCACAATTTTCCAAATTGAGGATCGAAATAAGATTTAAAAGCTGTAAAATCACACCAAACATGTTACCACCCTAAAATTGATGTTTCAAACACGTTGGTGAAGTTGAATTTTTCATCTGAAATCATTTTGACTAAATGTAGGTCCCACACTCATATTTTCAATTTTCCAACTTTCCGACCAACAAGTCGAAATGAGTTCAGGTGCATCGAGACCCGAACCAAAGGTCTACCTATACCAAAATCAATATTATGAAGCTGCTGGCATAGTCCGTTCATCCATCCATCGAACGGATCAAAAAATATTCACATAAGTCTAAAATAAGGCTCTCGAAGCCATCAAAAACCACAATATCACATAAATGGTACCAAAATGCATTTAGGAACCATGCCAATCACCCCACACCTCTGAAATACCATAATGTAACTATGGGAAGAGATAAAATAGTCAAATCACACAAAAATATATATTTCACATACTTCATCAAATTTTCAGATCGTTACAAATAAATAAGGCATTTTAAATGTTCTTTTTGGCAGATTTTGTAGATTAAAAAAAGAATAAATAAATAAATAAATAGATTATGAATGGTGGCCTTAGAAATATGTTACATCAACATATTTCTATGTCTATTTTTGTATATATATTAATTGATTGATTCTTTTATCATCTTTACCTTTATCAGCCAGTTTTTCTTACTTTGCCACTCAAATGAAGATATAAAGTTGTAAGACCCTGCAAAATCCTAAGCTTAATTCAGTCCTTTACGCTAGTCAAAGGGTCCCAAACTTAGAATATTTTAGCTAAGTACTCAGACTTAGTGTCATTTTAGCCTACAAAGGTTAGCAATCTTATTTTACAATCTTTACATCCATTAAATATTTATGTTTAAGTTGATTCATGATCAGGAATATTCGTAGGTATTTTCAAACAAGTTTTGGATTTTTCGGACTTCGTTTGAAGCTCCGTTGGAATCCCAAAATAGTGGATCAATGCAATCTTGACGCGACGCATCGACTATCGCGTTGATTACTATTTTTCCTAGCTACCAGCGTCCAATTCCAGTGAATTGATGTGAACATAGCATGATGCGTTGGCTATCGCATCAATGGCATCGATGCGTCGCGTCAACCTGCACATCGGTAACCCAATTTTTAGTTATTAAAAGACCGCGTTCTTGGGGGTATTTAGGTATTTTTTTCCTCGACTCTCAGCCCCCAAAACACGAAATCAAACTCCCTATAGAGCAAATATAGTCATTCTTTCTCAAATTTGCTCAAGAACAAAACCCTAGAAAATCTAATTTCAAATCAAGAACTCAAGATTCAACCATAAACTTTCAGAAATTCTTCAACATAGGTATGTGAAGTGTTCATCCAAGGGTTCCTTCCACCTTTGGAGCCCAAGAATCTCTTAGAACTTCAAGTAATTGATTTTATGATTTCCATGGTTGGAATTAAAGTGTATCCATGATTGCTATTTGGATTAAGTTCCTAATTCATATCATATGAAATTGATCATTATGTGTATAGATTCATGTGAATCCATGATAAACCCTTGACTTGTGAAATTAGAGATGAATTAAGATGCTCACTTGTTGTTCAATACTATATGCATATTCTATGCTCACCAAGTGCTTGATAAAGTGTCCATGTGAACTATTACGAGAATGAAATCATGTCAAGTTAGCTTAAGTGTAAGTTATATCATGCAAGTGTTTGTCAAAATACCCTAATGTATGAATAATGATCAAGCTTATAGTTTACATGTTTTATATTGTGCCACGTCTCTTAATTTATGTTATCGAGTCCTGGGGGTACTTGTACCCGACAATTTAGCTGATTACCTAAAGCCATGGTCAGTCATAGAACAGTATAAGTCACGTCACGATCAGTTCAGACCTCAATGAACTCTATCAGTTACCAGAATCCAGTAGTATTCCATCAGTCAACGAAACTCAGTGAACTTAGTTTAGTTTAGCTAAACAGTAATCTCAGTAACCGTTCAATCCATCCTAGTACAGACTAGAAATCAGTTCAGCATCTATTCAGTTGGAAGTAGGATTCGGCACTGAGTTAACCCATGGATGAGGGCATTTCTGTTAGTAGAGGGTTTGACCCTTAGCAGTAATCCCTGTGTTACAGAACTACGTAGCTAGCGTAGGTTGAGGTATCTTCCTGTCAGACATGATGAGGGTTAATACTTCTCATCCGAGTTATCCTGCCAGCAAGGGTTGACGAGTGAGCTTCCTGACAGAGAGGGTTAACTCAGAGCTTGTCCTTACCCGTGGCACGATATTGACACCCTTCCAACTGGGGTTATAGGTTAGATCCCAAATCAGTTAGAGAAGGGTATGTTGATTAGATGATTACCTCCCACAGTCTTAGTTCCAGTCTCAGTCTCATAATAGAACTCAGTTCAGTTCTACAAATTCAGGACTATTAGACATGGTCACTCAGCTTAGTACTGAACTCAATATGGTTCCACATTATTCAGAACTGTCAGATACAGTCATTCAGATAATCAGTAATATAGTATTCATAAACTCAGATATTGGTTATCAGTATTTTGATTCAGTACTCAGTATTAGCACGATCTCAGTTATAGTTTATGTATTCATGCATGTACTCTTACTCAGTCATACTGATGTTATTCAGTTATTATTGTGCATGCATATGAACCTATGCATATTTGCCTACCTTACTGAGCATACCATTATATTCAAATTATAGACGCATTCTTTTTATGCTATGATGTCTTATATCATAGGTTCAGACACACGGGCTCCAGTGCACCCTTAGCAGTTCAGATTCTCAGCTTTCAAAGTAGTGGTGAGTCCTTATAGTTCGAGGACATGCTTATTATTTATAGTACTTCAGTTTTATTTCACTAGATGGAGTTAGTTGGGGGCTTGCCTCATGAACTCCACAGTTCAGACAGTTAGAGGCTTTTCATACTAGAGTACACTCAGACAGTTGTTCAATTTTTTAATACTTATGTTCAATTTTGGTATTTTGATACCGCATTCAGATTTATTTAGAGATTTGAACCTTATGATATATGTTTCTGCCTATTTTCGCATATTATTTAGTATTATTATTTAGTTATTACAGCAGGTACCAGTCATGGGTTATCCTGTGGTCCTTCAGGATTATGAGCACCGTGTAGCATCCAGGGTACAATCTCGGGGCGTTTCAAACTTAGTATCAGAGCCTAAGGTTCAACGGATTCCTAGAAAGTCTGAAAGCCACATCTAGTAGAGTCTTGTGCATAGGTGTGTTGCGCGCCATACTTATGGACAAGAGGCTACGAGGTGTTTTAGGAAAAGTTTTCCTTCTTTCAATATTCATGTCGTGTGAGTGAGCATGATCTCCAGTTATACTCTCTTTCTAATCCTAGTTTCTCTTCTATTTATAGAATATGCCTCCAAAGAGGACTCAAGAAAGAGGAATGGGAGATCAGTCAGCCCCTCAACCCGTCCATCCAGATCCTTTAGGCGAGCATGTATCCCACACGGAGTTTAGAATAGCCTTCACCACCCTAGCTCATTATGTGGCAGCCCAAAATAAACGTCCAGCTATGGTTTTGGCCAACCCAGTGGCTAATACTACTGCTTCCAGGATTCGGGACTTCACCCGAATGAACCCTCCATCGTTTATCGGGTCTAAGTCAGATGAGGACCCTTAGGAATTTCCTAATCAGGTGTAGAAGGTTACCAATATCATGGGGGTGACTTCTATTGAGAGCGTTGAGTTGGCCATATATCAGTTATATGATGTGGCTCACTCATGGTTCAAATAGTGAAAATCAGAAAGGGTCGCAGATGCAGGACCCATAGAATGAGAGGAGTTTGCAGTTGCTTTTATGGACAGGTTCTTTCCACTAGAGTTGAGGGAGAAGGTTTTGGAGTTTATAAACCTGACGTAGGGAAACATGTTAGTGCAGGAGTATTTTCTCAAGTTTACTTAGTTAGCCAGATATACCCCACATATTGTAGCAACTAGCAGAGCGAAGATAAGTAAATTCGTGTCAGGAGTGTCTAGCAGCGTGGTCAAGGAGTGTAGGACCGCAACCCTTATTAAGGAGATGAACATATCCAGGCTCATGGTCCATGCTCAGTAGATAGAGAAGGCCAAGAATAAAGAGAAGGAGAGAGAGAATAAGAGGGCGAGAATAGTTAGTTTCAATTTTACTCAGCCTAAGTCAGAGGGAGCGAATCATTCTCAATTTTATCCAAAATCCTCCATTCCAGCTCCTTCGTCAGCCAGTGCCCTAGTACCAAAATTCAGAGATGGAAACCGAGAGAGGGTATCAAGCTTTAAATCCCAGGGCAGTGTTAGCAATGCCTAAACCAATCCCCTTTGCTAGAAGTTCGGCAGAAACCACCAGGGTGTCTGCAGAGCCGGCAGCAATGTGTGTTTTGAAAATGGCAAGTCAAGCCACAGATTTAGTGTCCATAGGTGGGTTTGCAGAGTCAGTATAACTATCTCCCATCTCAGTTCGGTCGCCCGAATCAGCAGGGTGCCTCTTCTAGTGCCACCAGTGGGCGGCGCCTAAATAGACTCTATGCTCTTCAGTCCTGATAGGATCAAGAAAGTTCTCCTGATGTGGTAACTGGTACGATACAAGTTTTTCATTTGCATGTTTACGCTTTTCTAGATCCAAGAGCTTCTTTGTCTTTTGTTACTCCATATATAACAGTTAATTTTGGAGTCAATCCCGAAATTCTAGAAGAGCCCTTCTCAGTTTCTACTCCAGTAGAACTATTTGGTTATGATATCTCAAAAAGTCACTTCAGCAGATTTAGTCGAATTAGAGATGACTGATTTTGATGTCATTCTCAGCATAGATTGGCTTCATTTCTGCTATGCCTCAATCGACTGCAGAAATAGAGTTGTCCAATTTTAGTTTCCGAATAAACCCATCCTAGAGTGGAAGAGTAGTACTTCAGCACTTAGGGGTCAACTTATTTTTTACCTTCGGGCTAGAAAAATGATATCTAAGGGATGTGTCTACCATCTTATTCGAGTCCAGGACTCTAGTTTAGAAACCCCTAATCTTGAATCAGTATCAGTAGTATGTGAATTCCCAGATGTGTTTTCCATAGATCTTCCCAGAGTTTTCTCTTAAAAGGGAAATTAATTTCAGAATTGATCTTCTCCCAGATACTCAGCCATCTCTATCCCGCCATACAGAATAGCTCCAGCAGAACTTAGAGAATTGAATGAACAGTTGAAGGATCTCTTAGATAAGGGATTTATCAGACCCAATGTGTCCTCGTGGGGCGCACCAATGTTATTCATATGTAAGAAAGACAGTTCTCTCAGAATGTGCATAGATTACTGTCAGTTAAACAAAGTTACGGTCAAGAACAAGTATCCAATCCCTAAAATCGATGACTTATTTCACCAACCTTAGGGTTCCAGTTATTTCTAAGATAGACCTTAGATCAGGCTATCAACAACTCAGAGTCAGGGAAAGTGACATCCCAAAAATAGCTTTCCGAACTCGGTACGGTCATTTTAAATTTTTAGTCATGTCCTTTGGTCTTACCAATGCCCTAACAACCTTTATGGACTTGATGAACCATGTGTTCAAGCAGTACTTGGACATGTTTGTCATAGTCTTCATAGATGACATTCTCGTTTATTCCCGTAGTGAACACAATCATGCAGACCATCTCAAAATAGTATTACAAACTCTCAAAAACCATCAACTATTCGCCAAATTTAGTAAGTGCGAATTTTAGATAAATTCAGTAGCATTCCTTGGCCATATAATTTTTGGTGATGGAATTAGAGTTGATCCCTAAAAGATCGAAGTAGTGAGAAACTAGCCCAGGCCCATCTCTCCGTTAGATATCAAGAGTTTCTTAGGTTTGGCTGGCTATTACCGATAGTTTGTTGAGGGATTTTCATCTATTTCACCCCCTATGTTTAGATTGACTTAGAAGAAAGTCAAGTTCCAGTGGACAGATTCTTGTGAGAAGAGTTTTCAAAAGTTGAAGACTCGACTCACCACAGCTCCAGTTCTGACCCTACCAGATGGTTTAGATGGTTTTGTTGTGTACTATGATGTTTTTAGAGTTGGATTGGGTTGTGTTTTGATGCAGAAAGGTAGGGTCATAGCCTATGCCTCTAGATAACTTAAGCCTCATGGGAAGAACTATCCTACTTATGATCTTGAGTTAGCAGCTGTAGTTTTTGCCTTAAAGCTTTGGAGGCATTACTTGTATGGTGTACACATTGATGTGTTCACTGATCATAAGATCCTGTAGTATGTGTTCTCTCAGAAAGACCTCAGCCTCCATAAGAGAAGATGGTTGGAATTGTTGAAAAACTATGATGTAAGTGTACTGTATCATCCAGGCAAGGCCAATGTAGTGGCTGACGCTCTCAGTAGAATGTCTATGGGTAGTGTTGCCCATGTTGAGAACATTGAGAAAAAGTTAGCCTAAGAAGTTCATCAGCTAGCCCGACTAGGTATTCGCTTAGTCGATTCAGCAGAAGGCAGTGTGTGGGTGCAAAGTAGCTCAGAATCATCCCTAGTTTCTGAAGTGAAAGAAAAGCAGGATAGGGATCCCAGTCTAGTTCAATTGAAGGAATAAGTCAGAAATCAAAAGGTAGAGGTTTTCTCCCAAGGGGGAGATGGTGTTTTGCGTTGTCAAGGTCGTTTGTGTATGCCAGGTGTAGATGACTTGAGGCAGTGAATTCTTGCAGAAGCGTATGGTGCGCGTTACTCTATTTATCCAGAGGCCACAAAGATGTATCACAATTTATGGGAGATCTATTGGTAGAGTGGGATAAAAAGAGATATTGCAAAGTTTGTGACTAAGTACTCAACATGTCAGCAGGTTAAGATTGAGCATCAAAAGCCTAGTGGGTCCATGAAGGAGTTCGGTATTTCCATCTGGAAATGGAAAGAAGTGAACATGGACTTTGTGACAGGTTTGCCTCGTACTCATCGTCAGCATGATTCAGTTTGGGTCATTGTAGACAAGATGACCAAAACAGCTCATTTTCTTCCAGTTCATACCTCTAATTCAACCAAAGATTATGCCAAACTCTATATCAGGGAGTTGGTCAGATTGTACGGTGTTCTGTTGTCCATTATCTCAGATAAAGGTACCCAGTTTACCTCTCATTTCTGGAAAGCATTCCTAAAGGGTATTGGTACCCAAGTTCATCTCAGTACATACTTTCATCCTCAGACATATGGTCAAGCAGAAAGGACCATTCAAACCTTGGAAGATATGCTACGAGCATGTGCGATAGACTTTAAAGGTAGTTGGGATGACCATTTGCCTTTGATTGAGTTCGCATATAACAACAGCTATCACTCTAGTATTCAGATGGCTCTGTTTGAGGCGCTTTATGGGAGAAGGTGTAGATCTCTTATTGGTTGGTTTGAAGTGGGTGAGGCCGCAGTAGTAGGGTCTAACTTGGTGTTTGATACCTTAGAGAAGATCTAGTTGATCAGGGAAAGGCTTAAGACAGTTCAGAGCCGATAAAAATCATACGCAGATGTACACAAAAAGGATCTCAAGTTTGAGATTGGTGACTATATGTACTTGAAGATCTCTCCTATGAAAGGAGTGAAGCATTTTGGCAAGAAAGGGAAACTCGGTCCCCGATATATAGGTCCTTACTAAATTTTCAGCTGTTTTAGAAAGGTAGCTTACGAGCTTGAGTTACCTTCAGATTTATCTTCAGCACATCCAATGTTCCATATCTCCTTGCTAAAGAAATCATAGGTGACCCATCAGCCGTAGTCCCTATTGAGAGCATAGATATTCAGAACAACCTCTCTCATGAAGAGATTCCAGTCAAAATCCTTGATTATCAGATTTGCAGACTAAGGAACAAAGAAGTTCCTCTAGTCAAAGTTCTTTGGTGGAATCAGTCTATTGAGGGAGCTACTTGGGAAGCAGAAGCAGACATGCGAACCAAGTATCCTCATTTATTCTCTGCTAATGCAGACTCAGCTCAAGGTAATAGTTTCCTTAATCTTAATCAGTTTCATGTTCAGATTTTAGTTACAAACGTGGTATCAGTTCCCATTGCATATTCAGTTATACATTCATGAGCCAGTTCAGTCATGTATCCATGCATTAGATATGCATATTCAGCATATAGATTCGGTTTATCAGTAATCTCAGTCATGCATTTATGAACCATGTTCAACTATATCCATGCATCAGATATGCATGTTCAGTATGATAATTCAAAATATCAGTAATATCAGCCATATAATCATGTTCCAGATGTTCATGTCTAGTAAGTAAGTCAACCTCTTAGTATTCTTCATCTCAGCAGTCTCATTTGAGGACAAATGTTCTCAAGGGGGAGATAATGTAAGACCCCGCAAAATTCTAAGCTTAATTCAGTCCTTTAGGCTTGTCAAGGAGTCCCAAACTTAGAATATTTTAGCTAAGTACTCAAACTTAGTGTCATTTTAGCCTACGAAGGTTGGCAATCTTATTTCGCGACCTTTATGTCCATTAAATGTTGATGTTTAGGTTGATTCATGATCAGGAATATCCATAGGTGTTTTCGAATAAGTTTCAGATTTTTTGAACTTTGTTTGAAGCTCCATTGGAATCCCAAAATACTGGATCAACGCTATCTTGGTGCGCCGCGTTGACTATCGCGTTGATTACTATTTTCCCCAGCTACCAGCGTTCGATTCCAGTGAATCGACGTGAATATGGTGCGATGCATTGGCTATCGTATCGATGCCATCGACTCGCCACGTCGACCTGTGCGCCGATAACCCAATTTTCAGTATTTAAAAGACCGCGTTCTTGGGGGTATTTAGGCCTTTTTTCGTCGACTCTCACCCCCCAAAATACAAAATTAAACTCCCCATAGAGCAAATATAGTCATTCTTTCTCAAACTTGCTCAAGAACAAAAATCCTAGAAGATCCAATTTCAAATCAAGAACTCAAGATTCAACCATAAATTTTCAAAAATTCTTCAACACAGGTATGTGAAGTGTTCATCCAAGGGTTCCTTCCACCCTTGGAGCCCAAGAATCTCTTTGAACTTCACGTAATTGATTTTATGATTTCCATAGTTGGAATTAAAGTGTATCTATGATTGCTATTTGGATTAAGTTCCTAATTCATGATTTATATATATATATATATATATATATATATATATTATGTGAAATTGATCATTATGTGTGTAGATTCATGTGAATCCATGATAAACCCTTGACTTGTGAAATTAGAGATGAATTAAGATACTCACTTGTTGTTCAATACTATGTGCATATTCTATGCTCACCAAGTGCTTGATAAAGTGTCCATGTGAACTATTAAGAGAATGAAATCATGTCAAGTTAGCTTAAGTGCAAGTTATATCATGCAAGTATTTGTCAAAATGCCCCAATGTATGAATGATGATCAAGCTCATAGTTTACATGTTTCATATTGTGCCATGTCTCTTAATTTATGCTATCGAGTTCTGGGGGCACTTGTACCCGACAATTTAGCTGATTACTTAGAGCCATGGTCAGTCATAGAACAGTACCAGTCATGTCACGATTAGTAGTACTCTCAGTCAGTTACAGAACTCAGGAAAACTCAGTAGATTCAGTAGTAGTTCAGTCTAACTCAGTATTCAGTTCAAACCTCAGTGAACTTTATCAGTTACCAGAATCCAGTAGTATTCCGTCAGTCAACAAAACTCAGTGAACTTAATTTAGTTCAGCTAAAAAGTAATCTCAGTAACCGTTCAGCCCAGCCTAGTACTGACTAGAAATCAGTTCAGCATTTATTCAGTTGGGAGTAGGATTCAGCACCGAGTTAACCCATGGATGGGGGCATTTCTGTTAGTAGAGGGTTTGACCCTTTACAGTAATCCCTGCGTTATAGAACTATGTAGCCAGCATAGGTTGAGGTATCTTCCTGCCAGACAGTATGAGGGTTGATACTTCTCATCTGAGTTATCCTGCCAGCGAGGGTTGACAAACAAGCTTCCTGTCAGAGAGGGTTAACTCACCGTTTGTCCTTACCCGTGGTTGGTATTGACACCCTTCTACCTGGGGTTACAGGTTAGACCCCAAATCAGTTAGAAAAGGGGCATGTCAGTTAGATGATTACCTTCCATAGTCTTAGTTCCAGTCTCAACCTCATAATAAAACTCAGTTCAGTTCTACAGATTTAGGACTATCTGACATGGTCACTTAGCTAAGTACGAAACTCAGTATGGTCCTACATTATTCAGAACTATCAAATACAGTCATTCAGATAATCAGTAATACAGTATTCGTAAACTCAGCCAGTATTTTAATTCAGCACTCAGTATTATCACGATCTCAGTTACAGTCTATGTATTCATACATGTACTCTTACTCAGTCATACTCATGTTATTCAGTTATTATTGTGCATGTATATGAACTCATGTATATCCGCCTACCTCACTAAGCATACCAGTACATTCAAAGTACTGACACATGCTTTTTGCTCTATGACGGCTTATATCATAGGTTCAGATGCATGGGCTCCAGAACACCCTTAGCAGTTTAGATTCTCAGCTTTCAAAGTAGTGGTGAATCCTTATAGTTTGAGGACATGCTTATTATTTATAGTACTTTAATTTTATTTCAGTAGATGGAGTTAGTTGGGGGCTTGTCCCATCAACTCCACAGTTCAAACAGTTAGAGGCTTTTCATCCTAAAGTACACTCAGAAAGTTGTTCAGTTTTTCAGTACTTATGTTCAATTTTGGTATTTTGATACCGTATTCAGATTTATTTACAGATTTAAACCTTATGGCATATGTTTCCACCTATTTTTGCATATTATTCAGTATTATCGCTCAGTTATTACAGCAGGTACCAGTCATGGGTTAGCTTATGGTCCTTCGGGATTATGAGCACCGTGTAGCGTCCAGGGTACAGACTCGGGGCATTACAAAAGTTTTCTTTTCACCTATTAAAGTCTTCCAAGAGGAATACAATGATCATTATTATCATTCTTTATTGATCATCTCATTTTCAATATAGAGAACTAAGGTAGTAACTGTTGGAAAGGAGACTTTCTTTTTATCACGTTTGTCGATCCTTCTTTAAGCTATGTGTTCTTTCGTAAGTAGTGTGTAATAATAGTATAATATGTGTATATTTAATGCATATACATTGCCATTTGATACATACATATACACACACACACATGTATATATGTAATGGAAAGATGACATCAAAAATTATCGTCGATACAATGTATACTAGCACAAATGTATATAATATGTATATATGTTGTATCCATCACGTATAATTAATATGATAGAAAATATATATACATAATTTATACACCCTTAATTCATTACAATGTTATATATACTGAGACAATATTATTAAGGTGTACTTTTACTATCATACCCTCTCTGTTCACTTTTAAAGTGATATGTTGAAGTAAAAAAAATTATTTGTGAAATATAGAATAAGTAAAAATGAAGAAAGAGAATATTTTAGAGTTATCCCGAGATAATTAATTCTGGAATTAGTTATCTCAGGATTATTCGAGATAACTTATCCCACCATCTATATGGCATAACTTATTCCATCACTATGGTGTAAATAGTGGGATAAGTTATCCCGGTATTAAGTAACACCACCAATCAAACATGGGATAAAATAATCTTTCATTTCATCCCGGGAATACTTATCTCCTATACCTCACACCAAATGATCCCTAAATGCACATTCTATTCTCTACCACAAACACACTTTTATTGTTTCTTTTAGCTAAAAAAAGGTTATAGATGAATATTACACTTGATCTTTTGACGAAATTACATAACATTTCCTAAACTACGTAAAAAATTTATTTTTTATTAATTATTTAAATCTTATTTTTTTTAATAATCTAATACATTCACAAATTCAAAATTTTTTGGATACATAATTTCCCTTTGATCTAATTAATATATTATGTATCTCGACCAAATAATTTAAAAAATTGATGTATCTCAGTAATCAAATTATGTATCCTGATGCTAATTATGCATCCGAATAAAAATAAAGTACTTAATTGTTACATTCTTAATTTCAAAATTATGTGTCCCAACTTCAAAATTATGTATCTAAATGTTAATTATGTATTCAAAAACTATAACATGCATAATTATTTGTAATTAGAGAGTAATTAAGTAAACTTATTGGATTTATGCAAGTTTTACTAATTTTTTTCCGATCTTATATAATGTACTATAAGTAGATTAGTAATGTACCCCAAATCTAACATTAAGCTAGGGGTGTGCATCGGTCTGTTCGGTTCGATTTTATATATTATCGATTTTCAATTTTTAAATATGTTAAACCAATAACCAAACCAATAAGATATTTTTTATTGGCTTTTGGTTTATTGATTTATCGGTTTTTTGTCCTTAACGATTTGATTTTTGGTTTAATCAATAAGAAAATACTCATAAAATAGAAATAGTAGTAACTAACATAAAAAATCGAATCTTAGTTGCCACAAAAAATCTTACATAATGTGTTTTAATTTACAAGAGCCTTCAAATTTGAACTAAATGTTGTTAGGAGAAATTAAGAGTTTGTATAATTGAAATAATAGGTTTGTTAATTTGTAGAAATTAAGAGAAATATATAGAGATAATACATCAAACCCCTCCCGAACTTATCTGTCCAACTTACTTTAACACTTAAACTAATCTTCTATTTATTTACCCCCCTTAATATCTTTAAAGTGAATTAATTTTACCCCTTAATATATAATACCACTCTCATAACGAAGAGTGCATCACACTCGCTGACACATCAGCACCACATCACTGCCATATTGGAGCCACATAAATAAAGTATCTACATTGGAGTCACGTAAATAAAGTATCTTTTAAATATTTTATATATATATATATATATATATATATATATAATATTTTAAATTAAAAAAATACCTCCACCCCCCATTTTCCATCTTCTTCATAACCACCCCTCTTTCCCCCCACCTCCTGTCACTACCACACCTGCACATACCCCGTCCACCCCCCACCTGCACACACCTCGTTCACCCCCACACAATCATAAGTGCGCATATCCCCATTCACCTCCGTCCACCCCCACACAGCCACACCTGTCAAATTTTTGGGCGAATTTTTGCCGAAAAACGCCATTACCACCATCAAAACAAACATCCAAACTAACCATTTCCAGCATAGAAAAAGATGTAGGATTTAGATAAGTTTATTAATTCTACGGTACCAATTTTATTTTACCAAATTATCTTGAAAAAAAAAACATAATCAAAGATAAAATCACCTAGATTGAAAAGAAATTAAAAAATCACAGGAATAAGATAAACAGAACATCATAAAATCCTACAATAAAAACATAATTGATTAACACTTGCATTCAAATTTGTGAATTTACATCAAATGATTCACTTTATAGCAGATCCCCAAAGACCAAAATCAGAATGTAGATTCAACAACAAATCAAGAAATCTCATTTTTTTTGTTGTCAAATTCAAGAAATGAGTGGTGGTAGTACATATGGCAGTTGAAGGAAGGAGTGGGGTGGGGTGTTGGCGGGTGGGATGGGTGAAGAAGAAGGAGGGATTTTTTTTTTTATTTATTATATATATATATATATATATATAAAATATATTTTAAAAGCCTACTAATAAAACAAATTCACGCATTTTTTTTCTTTTTTTCTTTAAATGCTACATCAGGTTGAAATTAATTCACTTTAAAGATGTTAGGGGTATATATATATATATATTCTTATTGGGTTATCAATTTACCTAAACCCAATAAGAAAAAATTAAATCGAACCAATAACCCAATAAATATTTTTATAAAACTATTAAAAAATCGTTAACCCAATAACGAACTATTGTTTAAACGGGTTTCTAAATATGGCTAATATGTGCACTTGCACCCATTTGGATCTAGGAAGCAGGAGAAGTTTCTAGAATACCTCTAGACACATCTAGGAGACTAGAGCCACTGGAACCTCCCTAGCTAGTCGGAAAAGAAAAAATAAGTAATTTTTCGTAATTAATTTATAAAATCGAAAATTCTGCACAAACCCCTCTTTTCCATATTTCTCTCCTTTATTAAACCCTTGTATTTTATCGAGGATCTTCCGTTTGCCTCACAAAACATCAATCGGTGCAACAGAGATTATATTGAGGTATTATTTGAATCTCATAAATTTGATTTTTCTCTTTTACAATTTAATTTTCAGATCTATGATATGTTTTTTCTACTTTTACGGGATTTTTTGACTGTCGATTGTTTGTTTGATTTAGATTTGGCGATTTTAAATTTGACATTTCCATTGGGAATTGGGTAATTGCATGCTATGCATGGTGTTTTGTTGGGAGTAAACTGAATCTGTTGTATAGCTTCATGATAAGTAGAAAATTGTAGTTTATTGGCCTTCTACTTCCTGCATTGTTGGTTTGCTATGGCGAACTCTTTTATCTATTCTTAGAGAATTACAAGACAAGATCAAATGATAATAAATTCTTAACCTTTTAGGCTATACAATCTTTGCTCAATACTCAATTAGATCAATTCTTAATATTGAAGATTCTTTTATTTGGGGAAGCAGGGTGCGGGGGAATAGAGCAGTCTTATGTCTTATTTGGATCGGTGTCTGATTGCAACAACATACCCAGAATAGTGTAGTCCCACAAAGTGAGGTCTGGGGAGGGTAGAAGGTACGCAGATCTTACCTCTGCACTCAGAGGTAGAGTGGCTGTCTCCTATAGCCCCTGCTCAATATAAAAGCAGTCTAGGAAAAGAAGAATTGAAAATAAAGGAAACAACAGACGGTAATAATAGAGCAACACTAAAACATAAAAGTACTCGAAACAACAGATAGTAACAAAAATTGAAGAACAAGAAACAAGAGTAATACAGCAAGTACTAGATAGGTGTCTGATTGAGTTTATATTATTCGAAATACTGTGTCTGACTAAGTTTCTACAAGGCAATGTGGAGCCTATTTTATTTTTATGATGGGTGAATTTATGATTTGGTGTATTGTAGATCATATATTTAAAAAATTGAGTTTCCATTGGTTCTTTACTATAGTTTCCCAGTCGTCAGTAGGGGTGCACACTCGTTCATGCATGAAAGTTTCCTCGGCAGTAAATTAGATTAAAATTTTGTACTTGAACTTTGTATGCTTGAGCAGACAGTAATAATAGAGCAACACTAAAACATAAAACTATTCGAAACAGTAGATAGTAACAGAAATCGAAGAACAAGAAACAAGAGTAATACAACAAGTACCAGATAGGTGTCTGATTGAGTTTATATTATTCGAAATACCGTGTCTGACTAATTTTATACAATGCAATGTGGAGCCTATTTTATTTTTATAATGGGTGAATTTATGATTTGGTGTATTGTTAGATCATATATTTAAAAAATTGAGTTTCCATTGGTGCTTTACTATAGTTTCCCAGTCGTCAGTAGGGGTGCACATTCGTTCATGCATGAAAGTTTCCTCGGCAGTAAATTAGATTAAAATTTTGTACTTGAACCTTGGATATTGGGGAAATTAGTAGGCCTATGCACGAAATGATTCGGATCGATTTTAGTCATTATCGAATTGAAATTTCAAGTTTTGATTTGTTAAAATTCTTATCTTAACTCGATTCATTCTAGGTCCAATTTGATTCAATTTTTATTGCTTTGATTCGACTTTCCGAATCGAGTTGTTTGATTTTGAAATTTGGACAAGCAACTATTTTCATTTCAATTGTACAACAAACATAATAACAAATAAATACTCCAAATGTGGGTCCGGGCTATGATATAAGTACCTACCATATCTAAAGCGGATGTATTAGGTTCTAGGTTTTAAATATGTAAGTAATTAATATGTGTGTGTGTGTATTGTATAAATTTCAATTTTTCGATGATTAGGATTATAAATACACCCAACCAAATTCGATTCGAAAAATCAATATACTCTCAAATTAAATTCATAAATTGATCCAAATTGTATAATCCAAATCTTATTATCCAAATGGCTTCGAATCGATTCGAATATTCGAATTGATCCGATTTGTGCACAGCCCTAGAAATTAGAAAAAGAAAATTCTTTCTTGAACTTTGAGTCCATGTTATTTTGATTATTGACTTTTTTGAATGACGTTTCTGGAGATTGTTGATCATGTCACACCATCTTATTCACTCTCTTTACTAAAAAGAAAAAAAGGCAACTTATTTTCCCTCTTCTTTGAATCCATAATTACTGTATAGAGTAATTGCACATTCCAAGAAAGCCCGTCCACGAGTGATCGGCTTTCTTAGCTGGAGATTGTTGATCACATCGCGCATCATATTCACTTTGTTTACTAAAAAGAAACAAAAGAAAAATTATTTTCTCTCTTCTTTGAATCCATAATTACTGTATAGAGTAATTGCATTCCAAAAAAGCCCATCCACGAGTGATCAGCTTTAGCTTATGAATAGAAAATCAGTAGCCTTTTGATGTTGCTCGTGTGCTATCATTGAAAACCCATAGCTTCTTTCATGTAGATTCACAAATAGTGGATGTTGGCGTTTTAGTTGATTCTTGTCTTTTGATACTGTGCCGGTACTTTCTTGTGCTGTAGTGATCGCAGCCGGAAAATATGAGCGTGGTTGGTTTTGACTTCGGGAACGAGAGTGGCGTTGTTGCGGTTGCTAGGCAGAGAGGAATTGATGTTGTTCTTAATGACGAATCAAAAAGGGAAACTCCAGCTATAGTCTGCTTTGGGGAAAAGCAACGATTTCTTGGTACTGCGGGTGCGGCATCAAGTATGATGAACCCAAAGAATACCATTTCCCAAATAAAGAGGCTAATAGGGCGGCAATTTTCAGATCCCGAGCTGCAAAGAGATATTAAGACGCTTCCCTTCTCAGTAACTGAAGGGCCTGATGGATATCCTTTGATCCATGCACGCTATTTGGGAGAAGTGAGAACTTTTACACCTACCCAGGTTCTTGGAATGGTGTTTTCTGATCTCAAAACTATAGCAGAGAAGAATCTCAATGCAGTAGTTGTTGATTGTTGCATTGGAATTCCAATTTATTTCACTGATCTCCAGAGAAGAGCTGTAATGGATGCAGCCACCATCGCTGGCTTGCATCCTTTGCATCTAATACATGAGACAACAGCTACTGCATTAGCATATGGTATTTACAAGACTGATTTACCTGAACATGACCCACTGAATGTTGCTTTTGTTGACGTTGGGCACGCAAGCTTGCAAGTTTGTATTGCTGGCTTCAAGAAAGGCGAATTGATGATATTGGCTCATTCATTTGACAGAAATCTTGGTGGGAGGGATTTTGATGAAGCTCTTTTCCAACATTTTGCTGCAAAGTTCAAGGAAGAATACAAAATTGATATTTTCCAAAATGCTAGGGCATGCATTAGACTTCGAGCTGCTTGTGAAAAGTTGAAAAAGGTTCTCAGTGCAAACCCTGAGGCACCTTTGAATATAGAGTGTTTAATGGATGAGAAGGATGTCAGAGGATTTATCAAAAGGGATGAGTTTGAGCAAATAAGCATCCCTATACTGGAGAGAGTGAAGAAGCCACTGGAGAAAGCTCTTGCCGAAGCTGGGCTTACTGCTGAGAACATTCATGCAGTTGAGGTTGTTGGGTCAAGCTCTCGAGTGCCCGCAATTATGAGGATTTTGACAGAGTTCTTTGGTAAGGAACCAAGACGCACCATGAATGCAAGTGAATGTGTGGCCAAAGGAGCTGCACTACAATGCGCTATTCTCAGTCCTACTTTTAAAGTGCGAGATTTCAAGGTAACAGTTTGTCAGCCTTGCTTTCTCTTGACTGATATATTTTTCAATAGTTATCTTGGATTCAGGGTTTTCAACTTCATATTATTAAAATTTTGAACCAATCTAAAACAAAATTATTTAAGTAGGCAGCAATTTAGCATGTGAAGATAAATAGCGGAACATACTTTTGATTTTCCTTTAATTTATTTAGTTGTCTGCATGGGACTCTATGGTTAACTTGAATGAAGTGTGAATGTGAGGGTTATGAATGACAAACTAGGAGGTAGAAGAAATTGTCTTGACGGATGAAGGAGATGCACGATTTATCATAAAACCATTTAAGATTTTTGGTGAAGCAAATTCCAGCCGTGTTACTTTTAAGCTTTACTAAAAGATTATGTTACTACTTGCTAGTTGCACATCTAGCTCCCAGCAGAATATGAGTGTAAGAAGTGTACTAAGAGTTCTAGTTGGCTGATTGAAGGTCAATGAGAGCTTCCCTTTCCCAATTGCATTATCATGGAAGGGACCTGCTCCAGATGCACAAAATGGGGTTTCAGAGAATCATCAGAGCACTATTGTTTTCCCCAAAGGGAATCCAATACCCAGTGTGAAAGCTCTAACGTTCTACAGATCTGGCACATTTACAATAGATGTACAGTATGCTGATGTCAGTGAACTGCAGGCACCAGCAAAGATCAGTACTTACACGGTATTTCAGAGTTTCACTAACTTTAGACCCTATATTTTCTTTTTTTTTTTTTTTTAATTAGAGGAAATATATCCTCTGGCTTCTGGTGAGTCCTTGGCTCACTTGGATTCTCTTCGAACTTTTTGACAGATTGGACCATTCCAATCTATGAAGGGTGAAAGGGCTAAACTGAAAGTCAAAGTACGCCTAAACCTGCATGGTATTGTCTCTGTTGAGTCTGCAACTGTAAGTCCAGAAATTTGTTGTTTTCTCCTTTTTTTCCCTATTATCTTTAAGTGTGGAAATAATATCACCTAATCTCATGGTTTTGGTCTATAATTTAGCTTTTGGAAGAAGAAGAGGTGGAAGTCCCAGTTGTGAAAGAGGCAGAAAAGGAACCTGCCAAAATGGAAACAGATGAAGCTTCAGTTGATGCTGCTCCTTCAACTACATCAGAAACTGATGTAAATATGCAGGAAGCAAAAGGAGCTGCAACTGCTTCAGGGGCTGAGAATGGTGTTCCGGAGTCTGGAGACAAACCTGTCCAAATGGAGACAGATGCTAAGGTAACACATCACTCTTTCATTTCTTCTAATTGCTGTTTGAGCAAGTTTAGGTTTCCGATCAGTCATTCTTGATTGTTACTGTTTAAACTATGCATTGGTTCAAATCATCTGGATTTGATTTATGCATGTACCATAGGGAGAACATGAATGATCTAGTATTTACCTATATTTTAATCCTTGAAATGCATCAATGTAGTGCTTTTGTTGCTTATTTAATGTTGAGCTGTAATTAATATTCTTTTTTTTTTCTGTGTATTAGCTCATAGGTGTTGGAAGCTTAGTATTTATTGTTTTCATTTCTTGTAGGTTGAAGCCCCTAAGAAAAAGGTTAAAAAGACATCTGTACCAGTGACAGAGATTGTTTATGGTGCAATGTCAGCTGCTGACGTTCAGAAGGCCGTTGAGAAAGAATTTGAAATGGCTCTTCAGGATCGTGTTATGGAAGAGACAAAGGACAAGAAGAATGCTGTTGAGTCCTATGTTTATGACATGAGGAATAAGGTATTTACTGGCTTTTTAGGGTGGTTGTATGAAAACATTTGGTATGTCAATGACAACTTTCCCCTTAATATATCTCCAGCTATCTGATAAATATCAAGAGTTCGTCACTGATTCCGAAAGAGAACAATTTACTGCCAAACTTCAAGAAGTGGAAGATTGGTTGTATGAAGAGGGAGAAGATGAAACCAAGGGTGTTTACATTGCGAAGCTTGAGGAGCTTAAAAAGGTTGGTGTTCCTCGCATATCCTATTTTTGCTAGTCTTTTTGGGATAAATGGATCTGATTTAGTGTGAATCTGCAGCAAGGTGACCCAATTGAGCAACGGTATAAGGAGTTCATGGAAAGGGGTCCCGTGATTGATCAATTTATTTATTGCATTAATAGTTACAGAGAGGCAGCAATGTCAACTGATCCTAAGTTTGATCACATTGATTTAGCAGAGAAGCAGAAGGTATGTATATATCTTCTTGATCTTGCTATTTACCGTTTCATTTCTTCATCATATGCTCCCCGCCCATTTTCTTCCTGAGAATGTTATTTGATGCTTATATTTCTCTTGCACTTCCTAGGTTTTGATCGAGTGTGTTGAAGCTGAGGCTTGGTTTAGAGAGAGAAAGCAGCAGCAGGATGCTCTTCCAAAATATGCCAACCCTGTTCTTTTGTCAGCTGATGTTCGGAGGAAAGCAGAGGCACTTGATAGGTACCTTTGTTTACTCTGATATTGTTTAGCCATAACTTGTAGATTTAAATATTTGGGCTAGTTTTACTGCAAAGTCTGTTGATACCATTTCTTGCTTCTCTAGTTCTGTCCCTCTCCCATGTAGGAGCACCTCTTTGTTTCTTTCTTCCTTCAATGTTTCTCCACCTGCTTAGCCCACTTGTCATTTTTGAGGTAATATCTGTTTCTACAGGGTCTGTAGGCCTATAATGACAAAGCCTAAGCCAGCTAAGCCAACAACTCCTGAAGCACCATCACCTCAAACTCCTCAAGGAGGTGAACAACAACCTCAGGGTGCAGAGAGTCCTAATGCAGGAAATGCAAATGCAACTGAGGGTGCCAATGCTGGCAGTGGAGTACCACCTGCTGCTGAGCCAATGGAGATGGACAAATCTGAGACTCAGCCAAGTGCTTCATGAGCTAAGTTGATGGTTTGTTCTTCAAGTAGTTTATTAAGGCAAATACTTGGTTCGGTTTGTATTACTTATTTCATTTACCCTCGACTTTTTATAGGACCTATGGTAGCAATCAACATTTTGTCATTAGATTGTTGTGATCAATTTCGGCTGGCCATGGCCTGTCAAGCTATATTATTGATAACGACTCTAAAATCCTGCTTTTCATGGGTTTTTTAAATGTGAAATTCAATTGCTGTTCTTCCCTCGTTTCTATTGTCGCTAAATGATTTGCCGAGTAATGCTTGGCCCCCTTGCCCTTCATTAAGAAAGGCACTTTGGTATTTTTTTTCCTCTAATTATTGTCTCATGAAGAACGGCTTGGATGGAGAACTAGCATGTACTTGCTATCAACTACTCATACTCGGCTAATGTAAGGATTGGCAGACCGAAAAGATTAAGATTTATTTACGAGACAAATGTATAGAGTGTATAATGTGGACTGTATGATTCAGTAAAGCTCATTTGCGAAAAATCATAGTATCTCTTGGCAACGCTTGAAGGTCATGCATCGCTCATAGACTGAATATAGTTGGGCTTGAGCTTATCAGTCTCAACCTGGGATCCTGAAGCAAGTTTTGCCTTGTCTTGTGCAGTACACCAGGCAAGATTGATCTATTTGAACTTTTATAATGATCTTTCTGTTGATTTTGATATTGGATATCCGTCTAAATGGTAAAAAGAGCGAGTCATATTTTTATAAGCCATTGCTGAATCTACCAGTGGGCAGGGTGGGTATTTTTGCTGTTTTTGTTCGTTTCTCAAATGAGTGGAGAGCAATTCCTTTCGTGGGGGCATACAACGACTGCATTCCTTTCATGGAGGAAGCACACAAAGACTGCATAGATCTTTGATCGATCTATCATTTTTTTGTTGGAAAGTCTCTGTTAGGCAGAAGGACCCATTGCTGATATTAGATGGTCTTGTTGGTAACCTATTAAATAGGTCGTTTGTCAACGTATGAAGATATATAGAAAGATTCATCCATGTCAAATATGCAACCAAAAGAGAACATACGCGTGAGTTGAATACGGGAAGGGCTAAAATGGTTATTTTATTTTACTTTTTATCAGACGTGTCATCAATAGGATCCGATATCTATCGATTGTTAGCAATAAATACGAGATTGCATGATTTAACATTATCAGCTGGAACACAAGGGGCACCAAAAAGCTCTATTGAAAGATTTAAGATTATGTAAAGGCAACGCAATATCCAGTTTTTGGCCATCCAGGGACCTCTTTGCAAATATTTGAAGATTGACAGATCTCGGGAAGACTAGGGGTACCATTTTGCCTATGCTAACTAACGATACAATTGAGATTTACTGAAGGATTCTGAATGCCTCATTGGGGGATAGTAAACAAGAGAAGGATTCTAAATGCCCCATTGGGGGATAGTAAACAAGAGATCACGTGTCACGGGAATGTATTAAAAAATAGATAAAATAGCTCGATGGATCCTTGTACTTAGTCTGATTTATAAAGTGAATACTCCTACTTATATATTTGTCATCTGAATTTCTCAACTCAATAAAATTCAATATTTTAAATCATTCTTATTATGTGTGTGGTTCACTCGCTTTAAAATTAATTAAATATTATATTCAGGTCAAATAAATTAATGCCACATCACATAAATTAGTGTCACATCATAAATATCTTCATTAATTACTTTTAAATTATTAATCAATAATATTAAATAAAAAATAATAAATTAACATTTTATTATTTTGGGAGGCTTCAAATAAGCTGACAGATCCGGTGCACAATTAATTATTCAATAAATTTTCAAAAGCTTGCTTAGCCGGCCTGTGCTGCAGTATGATTTGGATATCGTTCAGGCTTTGTCAAAAGGGGCTTCAGCCTTGTCTATGGCATCTTTAGTGATTACTTGGGTGGTTTAGATTCTTCAGATCTGCACTTAACTGTTCCCTTCTATCTGTTCTTGCAGCCATTAATTACATATGTAGTGAATTGTTCTTTTCATGGAGGGATTTTATTCGTCTGATTGTATTGAGGTTTTTTAGTTTTCTTGTGAGTATCAAAATTTTCAATTCAGTTTTCTGACATTTTGGCTCCTTTTTCTCTGTCAAAACTAGTGCAATGTGTGCGTCTTTTGCCGGTGATGTTTTTAATTCAGATACTTATATTTTTCAATGATCCAATCGTGAAAGGAATGTTAATTTTTTTATTGAATTTAGTGATTTTTTTTTGCTTTAAAGTGATGGAGAAAAGGAATAGAGAAAGAGAGTGCGACTAGATTATTGAAAATAAAATAATTTTTTGGGGTGTTTTTATTTTCAGTCGTTACTGTGGGTGAAGACAAGTTGGGGTGGGTGGGGTGAAGAATATTGTAACACCCCGTATTCAAGTACGTGTATTGGCGTATTCAAGTACGTGTATTGGTCTTATTTATATGAAATTAATTTTTTTATTTTATTTATACCGGAATTTGCCCGTCGATGGTTCCATGCGAAGGTTATTGAATAAGCTTTCCAACGATATAAAGATTTCCAAAAACGGATAGGTTTCGAATATAATCGAGCATGTTCAAAACTATAAAACGGTGGTCGAAATATTTGGGAATAGTAAATGTGCAGGAAGATTTTCTGCACGCAAACTACTGAGGCCAGCCGAATTTTCGGATCAACATCGAACGATCATAACTCCCTTGATATAATGAACTGGGAGAGTTGCTACCTATGAAAAGAAAGATCTTTGAGTCTTCTTTCCAATGAAATTGGTTTCATCCAAATCCTACGTCTGAGTAAGGAGTTATACTCGTTTTACTTCAGCCTATCAAAATAAATTTTTAGGGTCAACTTCAAACGACCGTAACTCCTTGTACAGGATGAACTGGGTAGCCTACTTTATATGAAATGAAAGCCCTTTGAATTATCCTTCCAACGATACTAATTTCACCCAAATCCGATATCGGAGTAAAGAGTTATGGTCAATCTACTTTAGCTTATCAAAACAGTCCACCAAAGGACAGATTTGACATTATTTAAATTTTAAAGGCATTTTGGTCATTTCCTATTATATTATGGATGGGAATATGTGTATATATACATGTATATGAGTTCAAAAATTCATTTTCATCATCAATCATTGAGAAAGAACAAACCCTAGCCAAATTTGACCTTTAAATTACTTTTGATTCAACTGTAAAAATTCTAAAGTAATTCGATAACTGCGTTTGTCATCTCGAGAGCTTCGAACGACACCTATTATTTGTGCAAACAGGATTGCATAATCAAGAGTTGAATTCTAAGGTATGAATATTGTTTGCCTTTGTTCTTTTCCATACGTATATGTATGATAGAGGATTATATGTATTGGTTGTTATTGAAAGGTGATGAAAATAGGGTTATGGACTATTTTGCATGGTTTGGTTGTATTGAATTGTGGAAGGTGGATATGGTAATTGAGTTATGGAAGGTGGATATGGTGATATACTATTGAATTGATGATTATTTATGTCTATGGCTCAATTTGGTTTAATGGATTGGTTGGAAGGATAAATGAATCCAAAGTTGATATTGGAGGATGTTGTATGAATATGCATGGCATGTGAGTGTAATTGGAGTATAAGAGGGTTAAAGTGACACCCTTTATAGTGTAATTAAGACTTACTACTTAACCACTAGTTTGGTGAATTCAAATAATTGAATTGTGATGTTTAGTTGCTAATACTAGATTGCTATATATGTTTATTGTAGATAAGTAATCCAAAAAGACAGGAAGTCCATTTGGGACTAGTATTGAAGGTTGACAGTCAGGTATGTAAAACATACTCTATACCATATCTTTGGCATGAAAGTGAACAATTGTTCTATTAAGAAAGTTTCCAAAGTTATTCAATAACATGTGATCCATAATGGTTTTGTATGATGTCCTACGTTACCAATGAACTTGTTTCACCCTACAAGATATTAAGACATTCCAATACTTACCTGTCTTCCAAATCTTACATGTTTATTGCACTAATGAATGTCAGAAGGCATCCGGTTACTCAAACAAGATCCATGTTCTATTAATGACTCCAAAACGTTTCATTGATATATCAATAAGTTCCTACTTCATTGTTATGACATTGATGACTCCAAAACACTTCATTGATGTGCCAATGAGTTCTTAATTAATTGTTATTGCATTGATGGTCTATTTATTTGTCTCTTATTGATGTATCATTGTTTCAAAGTATCAAAAATGCGGTGGCGATCGAAATAACAATCTCAAAGATTAATTGAACTAAGTAATGAAAGTTCTCTCTTATCGGGTGATGTCCCAGGGGCATAAGCCTATCATGGGTCGATCCCTATTTATGTATTTATGGATGGTATCCCAGGGGCATAAGCCTATCATGGGTCGATCCCAGTTGATATGTACTGGAGGCAGCCTAATGGTCACAGTACAGTACAATAGTGATTACAAAGATGATAAGAACGAAGGTAAAGTGATTGAATAAATACAATATACAGGTTGTCACAAGTTCTAATAAGTGTGGTCCACTCCTATTACGATTTATTCACTTGTTTCTGATTTCTATTGAGCTCCTATATCATATGTGATTATCTACAGCTTTACATACTTAGTATAAATTTCGTACTGACGTCCCCCACGGGGAACTTGCATTTCATGCTGCAGGCACAGGTACCTCAGCTCATACACCGCACAAGTAGGAGCCAGGATATCCAGCTGCTTTAGGTGAGCTCCAGTTTGCTTCGGGGCTTTTCGTGTCATATCCAGTCACTTTTGGTATTGTATAGAAGTTAGTTATATGGCGGGGTGTGTACCGACCGTGGTTAAACTTTGTGTATTGTCTAGAGGTTTTGTAGACCTAATGTACAGTCAAGGTGGTGTTTTATTAATAGACGTGATGGCTCCAACGGCCAAGTATTGTATATACATATATATATGTGCTCGAGCTTATACAGGTGATTATTTCCTTTTATATGCGACATGATGCTGTCCGAATTTTCGGTTGTCATAGAGGTATGCATGGGAAGTATAAGGTTATGAGCTGGTTCTCCCGGGCCTCCTCGGTTACGGGTGCCAGTCTGCCCCAATAGGATTTGAGGTACGAAGGGTAGGATACGGGGAAGAAGGGAGAAAAAAAGGTGGCTGGTGGGTTTGGGGGGGAGGGGGTGACGAGGGGAGGAGGTTTGTAGGGAAAAATTGACTTTTTAAAAAAATATATTATTTTAATATAAATATATCGTTTCACTTACTCATACACGCATGACTACACGCGACATGTTTTACTTAGATATTTTTAATACCACATAGGTCCGGTCAATGATCAAAAGGATTTAAAATATTGAGTTTTATTGAGTTGAGGAGTTCAGATGACAAATGTACAAGTAGGAGTATCCACTTTACAAACCAGACCATGTATAAGGGTCCACCGAGTTGTTTTGCCTAAAAAATATAACACATCCATTAGTTGTGTTTTAGTGGTACCTTATTTGATAAGTTTTCTCAACTTATGCATGGCTAATAAAGTATTAATGTTCCGGGGGTCTATCGGAAACAACCTTTCTACTTCATCAGAGGTAGAGGTATGGACTGCGTACATCTTACCCCCCCCCCCCCCAGACCCCACTAGGTGGGAATACACTGGATTTGTTGTTGTTGTTGTTGTTTTTGTATTAAGGCGTGTACAATTAATACATGAAAAAATTTATGATATTAATAATGCAATGAGTTTTAATGCATTCATTAACTTGGTTAACAACTCCATTGTTTATGAAAAAAATTTCATAATCTTTTCGTCATATATGTGGTGGATGTTTTGGTAGATAAATACTTCTTTTTAGGAAATTGTACAATATATCTTTTTAATATGCTAAAGCAAACATTGAATAAGAAAAATTCAGTATAATTAATATCAATATTAAATACACTATATTCTGCAATATTCTTATACATCCTACTGTCACAATTCCTATTTTTACAAGACGCAACCACATGATTCAAATACAATTAATAGTTTAAAAATTATAAGAGTCTTGCCACCTAAGTTTAGAAAAATAAGACCTTATTAATTTAAAGAAAAAGTTAAAGTCTATGTAATCAAATAAATTTTAGATAATAGTTCAAGTTATTTCAAATGAAAAGTGTTAAGTACTCTTCAAAATTTATAACGATGGGTCTCGATTGAACTCATTTTTGAGGAGATAAAAATCATTTGTAAGTATAAGAAAAATGAAACGTGCAAAACAAAGTAAAGTATGAGTAACAAAGACAACCTAATATTTGCTTATCATTAAATAAAATGAATAAATACAGTGGTAATTCAAAATGATTCTCCAATTCAGCTTCAAGTGTCTTCCTTGGAAAGCCACTCCGTGTATGTGATACCTCGAAAAAAGATTTGAAATTTATTTTATCGCTTTAAATGAGTGTAACTTTAGCTATAAAAGTTCTGTGACGTATATATATTTTAGGAAAAAAGATCAAATTTATATATTTTAGGAAAAAAGCGTCAAATTTACTCCTGCACTTTAAAAAATTGGCTAAACACACCCTTTACCATAATCTGGGCAAAATTTATCCCTCTACTTTAAAAAATTAGTTAACTATACCATTCATCATATTTTGGGGAAAAATTTAACCTTAATGTCATACGTTGGAGTCAAACTTTGTTGTTAAGAAACTTTCCACATGTACCATTTCTTTAATAGAAAAACTCAAATCAACAATAAATGTCCCATTTTTTAAAAATAAAACACACTCGAGCCACAAAAAAGACACCAACAAATATAACCCCTCAGTTTTGTTCATCAAAATTTTTCCAACGAGATTAATCCACTAAATATTTATCAGTGCATAGCTCATGGGAAATGGACCTGCATCAGTGCAAAACACAAACAATTATACCCTCCCCTCAGTTCATGAATTTGCATTAGTGTAGAACTCATGAAAAACAACACTTAGCGGGTAAATACAACAGATTAGGCCCACTGTATATTTCTCTGGATGATTGAGTTAAGATGTCTCCTTATGTGCCAATCATGACGTCTCTTCATCTTTATGTCTTTATATACAATTTGGATCTACACAAAATTTTTATTATGTCAATTGCTCAGAAAACTTATTCATTGATTCTAGAATCTAGATACACATAAAATTGCACTCCAATTTTTAAAATTTGAAGACAGCTGAAACAGGAGCAGAGTTTGTAATAGTCATTTTCTCTAGTTCCATACTTCTGCGTTATCCCATTTCATTTTACTTTTTGTTCATTTATAAACAACTTACTAGTGCTGCACGCTGAAAGAGAAATATATTTTTTCATTAAAAAAATTCGACCAACAGAGTCAAGGGAGAGTTATATTATTTATGTATTTTTTGTGGACCGTATCGAGTGAGTTACATTAAGGTGTATTTTATTTTTAGAAAATGAGTCATTTAACGTTGATTTGCGTTTTTCTATTAAAAGAAGGATACATGTAAAAAAATTCTTAACAACGAGGATAAATTTGACCTCAAAGTATGATATCAAGGATTTATTTGGCTCCAAAGTATGACGAAGAATATATTTAATCAATTTTTTAATGTAGAGGAGTGAATTTGACCCCAAAGTATGACAACGAAAGTATATTTGACCCCAAAATATAATAAAGGATATATTTAGTTAATTTTTTAATTTAGAGGAGTAAATTTGATCTTTTTCTTATATTTTAAGTAGAATTATAGTGCTTTTATATTATATGAAGCTTACATATTAAGTGAAGTGAACTAGCGGGTAGGGCTGCTCATCCGACGGATCGGATGGACCATTACATTTAACGGTTATCGATTTTAAAATATACAAATCCACTAGCCAACCGATAAGATATTGGTTGGTTCGGTAACGGATAAACAATTATCGGGCGGTTATCGGATGATTTATCGGACATCCATAATTCCTACTTGAATACGTCTCAAAACCAAAAAACAAAACAGAATAGAACATTTTTTTTTTCACAGTGACACTGACAACAAAAATACTAATGCTAAATCTCTTTAAAGCTTTGGCTACTGTTGTGTAACATCCCGTAAAATTCGTGCATGGATTATCCTTTAATAGAGTGCCCTTAGACTTAAAAACTTGAAAATTTTTCTAAGTGCAATGAGGACTTAGAGTCATTTTAGCTGACAATCTTTGGGATACAACTTTTCAACCTTTACGACATCCGTTTTTAGATTTTCAAGTTGCGTTACGATCGGTAAATCTCATAGTACATCTCGGATAAGTTTTTGAATTTTTCGGAATACATAAGGTTGCGTTTGGATTTCAAAACAGTAGCAAAACACATAGCCTTCTTGCCCAGTTTTCAGCATTTCAGGGTCAACTTCAAACTATCATAACTC